>NC_137622.1:23167030-23187030 GCF_963280865.1 Gymnoscopelus braueri
GAAACAATGTGATAAATCTGTAAAACACCCTGGACAACGCTCCAAGCGTCCTAGACTCTTTTCCCTCCTGGCTTCCAAGCTGTGTAATGACCTCTCCACTCATAGTCAGGACTGCAGACTCACTCCCTGAACACTTACCAAATAAGACCTCCTCACACTCTAGCTGTCCTCATTCCTTGTATCCCTTCTTGTTCCCTATTTTGATAGATGCTAATTATACAGAACTAGTATGCATAGTGCTTAATTAATGCCAGAGCTGGCCGGAGCTCGGCTCCGGAATCTGCCTCCTGCGCTCCGGTACCTCTAGAAGGTGTCCGTCACCTCAAATGCACATACATTTTTATTTGCACTATTTATTATTAATTCAGTTTTCACGTTTCCCCTCAATGTCCCTTCCTGCAATGGAAAAGGGCCGTGCAGGGCCGCTTCTCCTACACGCACACTACGCAGGCTGCGTGGGGCCCCGCCCCACGCAGGGCCCCTACCCGCCGGAAAAAAAAATAAGAATTTTATTTTTTTATTTATTATTATTATTTTTTTAAACGGACCCAATCCGCCCAGAACCGCGAAAAAAACGAACCCAATCCGCCCAGAACCGCAAAAAAAATTTGCGTGCGCATCGCGCGCGCACACGGAGGACCTGTATCATGCTTAGGGCCCCTGTGGAGTCTAAAGCAGCACTGGGGCCGTGGATGAAACTCAGTTTGGTTCATAAATCTTCTCAATTAACACTTTATTATACACTGTTAGAAAAGTTGCGCCGGGTGGTCTGAGTCCTCCTACCTCACTACGCTAGTTGCGGAGAGCTCAGCACATAACGCAAAGGTCCCGTCTCCTCCTCACGTCAAAACAGTTGTCAATGTTTACAACTTGATGAGAGGACATGTGGAACTATTCTTTTGGAACCTGAGAGAGAGAGAGAGAGAAAAAAAACACCACGAGAGTGAATTGACGAGTGATCAGGTAACATGTGTTCTCTCCTCTCCAAGTTTGATGTCAGTAAATGAATAACAGTTACACAGAATCAGATGCACATCTCTCTCTAACTAGTCTGTCTGCCTGTTTTGTTAACCGAGCTGGACAGTGCGTATACTATAGTCAGTGTTCTGTGACTCATGTGCCTGAGTGAGTAGTGGTTAAAACAGCGTTGCTCGTGAAAATGCCATGGATTCATATGCGCAAAATGAAACTTGTCGTGCTGTCCAGCAGCTACTCGGCGGCGGGGGGGGGGGGGGATGGCACTCCTTGGCACACATTTTAAAACAAGATTTGTCCATATTTCCCCCCCTCTCTCTCTGGCAAATAGTGACAGAAAGAGAACGAGGAGGAGTGACGAGGAGGGGAGAGAGAAAGAGGGGGGGAGAGAGAGAGAGAGAGAGAGAGAGAGAGAGAGAGAGAGAGAGAGAGAGAGAGAGAGAGAGAGAGAGAGAGGAGAGAGAGAGAGAGAGAGAGAGAGAGAGAGAGAGAGAGAGAGAGAGAGAGAGAGAGAGAGACGGGGGGGAGGGAGAGAGACGGGGGGGGAGGGAGAGAGAGAGAGCAAGCTGACGCGCGTCCCCTCCCCTCCTGTTTTTTCCCATAAATAATAGCGTTCTTCTATTGCTACATTCCCATGTTAATGTTCTGATTATGAGATACATTATTTTGATGTGGAAACGGTGACCCTTATGCTGTTATTTTGGCTAAGCTTTCTGGAGCCATTTTATGGTTAAATCAACTAATATTATTTTATGTGGGTGGGGGGGGGTGCTGAGTGGTTGGGTTCATGAGCTCTGGCACCTACAAATTTACAAATGAATCACTGACTATGCACATAATAGCTGTATGTTGGTTACTTGTTCACATATGTTATTTAGATGGACCTATATAGGACCTATACTGTTTAATCAGCTCAGTTGCCTTGCGGTTGGAGTGCCCGCCCTGAGACTGGGAAATCGGGTTTCGATCCCCGGCCGGGTCGTACCAAAGACTCTAAAAATGGGATCCAATACCTCCCTGCTTGGCACTCATCCTCAAGGACTGGATTGGGAGTAAGTCCCTGCGACATACTAGCATCATGTCCAGGTGGTGTACTTGTACATCAAGCTGCCTCACACTATACAGCAACAGGAGATAGGCTCTTTCCCTATGGGCCACATGGCTCAGCAAGGCTTACCTACTTTATATTATACTGTTTGCTTAACCACAAATGTTATTTAGACAGGAGCTAGGTTTGATGTTTACCTGGTTCCAGCCATTTCCTGCTTTGAATTCATGGTGTTGTTTTCTAATGACTTTATCTTTGTTTCTATCTCCTTGTATCCTGGTGAATTCCAAGCTGGTCTTTCAAAAACGTTCAAAAACGTTCCAATTAATTACGAAACTCTTCAAATCTTTTCAAAGCAAAATATCAGATCTAGAAGCTCACAGTAGAATGTAGTTTGACTGGTATAAAATAGGACTTGTGAAGTGGTTAAAATGTTTCTGCTGCTGAAGTAACAACTCTTTGTAAAACTCGCTCTGTTCCAGTAAATGGGAGAGTAACCACTGAATCATCCGCACAGGGGGATGTTTTAGTGTGTCTGGGAGACATGATCTGTCTTACCAGAATGTACCAGGAGGTGATAGATGTGGGAGATGTTGATACCCAGTCAGGACTGCAAGTCAGACAGAGGCCCAGCAGCCTCAGAAGTCCATCGACCTGGACTACAGCCACAAAGTCAACAACGTTGCGAGAAAATACAGATCAAAATCGGCTTGGTTCAGTGAACAGCTGTATTTAATAGTATCAGACAGGATTAGGCGTGTCTGTGCCTGTGTGTTTATCCTGTCTTCGGCCGTGTGTGTGTGTGTTAGATAAGAAAATGTTTAGCAGCATCGCACTGCCTGCCTCCCAGACAGTGAGTCCCATTGCTAGTCACCATAGGGCCCTGCTGACTTCCCTTGCACAGCTCAATTGATTTAGTACCGTGTTCCACCATGGGCAATGACATACACCTGAGACACACACACACACACACACACACACACACACACACACACACACACACACACACACACACACACACACACACACACACACACACACACACACACACACACACACACACACACACACACACACACACCTTCATCTTTCACAGCTCAATTGATTTAGTACTCTGTTCCACCATGGGCTATGCCACACACCTGACACATGCATGCATGAATGCGTGCAGTTGCACACACACACACGCACACGCACACACACACACACACACACACACACACACACACACACACACACACACACACACACACACACACACACACACACACACACACACACACACACACACACACACACACACACACACACACACACGTGTTGTTGTAAACCATCTGAGGAATAAGTAGAACATGTATAAATTATATTTGAAAAGATAGAAGTGCATTCAGGCATGAACACAGGTTTTTATTTTCTTATTTGTTTGGACTAAAATGTTTTTGTTGCATTTTAGTGATTAACAGCTTTCAATAACGTATCTCTTTAAAGTCTTTCAGTTCTTTATTTGTTTTAGTTTAAAAATCAATTGCCAATTTTCGGCCAGTTATTGCCACATGAATTTCAGTTGAAGTTCACCATATTTCACTGTTGGCATCTATTGGTCTCCTATAAGTTTCAAGCATTCAAAATGTCTTGTTTTATTAGTGCTAGATTAATGCCAACTCTCTCTAATGGCCACAAATAAATGAATATACATTACTGTAGACCAGTGGTTCTTAAAAGTGAGGTCCAAATGGACCCTTACAGGTCGGAAACTTTAAATTTGGTTCCATTCGTATACTCTCAGAGTTGTGGGGGTCCTTGAAATTAAAGGGTTTGAGAACAGTCGCTGCAGACTACATGAGCAAATTGGATTCTGCACCTACGTTACATTACAGAACCCCTCCACACTCTCTCAACTGGTTCAAGGTGAACCCGGTCCTTGAAAATTGTCAGCATAGACAACTTTCATCATTCTTGGCTCCTACACTAACACTACGAGCAGGAAGGCATCATGCGAAAAGACACCTTTTCACCCCCCCCCCCCCCCCACCTGCTCTCCGTTTCACCCTCTCCCTCACCCTCCCACCATCCACCAGCAGAGGATATCAGCTGGGTCCATTTCCAGAATCAATGAAAGTGAAAAAAGCGGGTGCTCTTTGGGGGTCATTTCCCTAGAGATGGGAGATCCCGACGTTTAACCCATTCAATCCGGGAACGCATCTACAAATCTTCTTCTAAATCCTAATAGTTTTCTGAAAAAAAATATTGCCATAATATCAGTGGTGCTCAAACTTTTTCATGTCAAGGACCACCCAAAATGATATGTATTTGGCCACGGACCCCCCATCTCAAAATAGTTTGTTCCAGGGACCCCCAGAAGCAAATATTTGAGTTACATATGTTCGCTTTAAAGAAATACATAAGATTTGCACACATTTTTTAAGATTTTTCAATTGCAGATCTACAAGCTCATATATGAGTTTGTATATCTGCTATTTTTGAATAGCCAAAGTATAAAATAATGGTTTAAGTGGTTACACAGATGTGTACCCGGTCTTAATGGGTTAATGGTGTAGCCAACTATACTGTTGTGCAGCTGGATCGATTCCAGGCCTATAAATGACACAATAGTGTCACCATTAAAACGAGACCCATTGTTTTGTCCGAAAGCACAAAAGATGATGAATATGTGCTTCGGCGGTTGGGAACAGATTTAGCAGTGTGATTATTCAAATACAAAACAGGCCGTGGCATGGAGGTCACCTTTCTGTGCCAACGCGAATGAATAGGTGGCATGTTCTCTTGCTCTTCTTTGTTGATCCAAATGGGAGATCAGTCGCGAAGGAGCGCTGGGAGGAAAGGTTCACTAATGAAGACTTCTGTTTAACATCGTTATGGCTTTTGTTACCTTCTGCTGTCAGTTCATTAGATTTACGTGCCTCGGCAATGAGATTTATGAGATTTTATCTGACGTTAGTCATCCCGTCTGTCTATCTCCTTCCCGCCATCTACCCCCCACCTCATCCTCCTGTATTTCTTTCTCGTTCGCTTTCCCCCGTGCTCTCATCTTCTCGTTCCCTCCCCTATGACATTGATTCTCTCCACCTTGCTCCCTCCACCTCCTCCTGTATCTGTCTGTCTCTCTTCTCTCCATCTCTACAAGTGAGTGTATTCTGTGACTCATCTGTTCTCTCTCTCCACACAGTGATGAAGAAAGTCCTGTGGCTCAAGTATGTTTTTACCAGCTTGCAAGAGACTGACCTACTATTCATCCATGTGTTCGACATATTTGCGACATGTTTTCAATCATTGGCTGTCCTTTAAATTTAAGCCAATGGGGATACTTTCCCATACTCTGAACGGGTGGTCTCGTCCTCCCAAGCTATGGTAGTAGACACGCCTCTCGCCTCTATGGGTACTAATACACGCCTGCCGTCGGTTGAAATCGCTGTGACACAGAGTAATATATAGGACAAAATGTAAGTAAAGTACTTGAGTAAATGTACTTAGTTACTTTACACCTCTGCATACGAGCTGTTTAGCATCCCTTCTGGCCTAGTAGTGTTGCCAGATTCTGCGAGAGAAATAAGCAACAGGTCTAAGCCAATGGGGAGCCACTAGCAGGAACCAGGTGTATGAAAACAAGCCACGCATACGCGGCGCATACACGGCAAACACACACACACACACACACACACACACACACACACACACACACACACACACACACACACACACACACACACACACACACACACACACACACACACACACACACACACACACAGAGAAAAAAGAAAGCAAGCTGGTATACATGACTGAGTCATGTCTTGTTCTCTCTCTCTCTCTCTCTTTCTGTCTTTCATCAGTCTTTCGCCACATCTGCACAGTGACGGAAGAATTTCTGTGACTCTGCCCCCAACTCCCTGTGTCTTTCTGTCTGTTTGTCCCTGTCTTTCTCTCTTCAGTGATGGAGTGTGTGTGTTGAATTGAAGGTCTACTCAGCATGCCTATAGTCTTGGCTCCGTTAATAATGGAGCTAACGAGCATCTACCCAAATGAGCTTTTAATGGACTCTGTCTACCTGGGGCTAGACAAAGAGAGGAATTGAATGGAGGAGGAGAGGAGAGGAAAGGATAGGAAGCAAGAGCGAATGGAGCTTAAGAGATGATATGAGGGCTGGAGAAAGAAGGGTGGCTGATATGAGAGGAAGAGACCAAAAGGGCAGAGATCAAAAGCAAGAAAGCAAGAAGGAAACTCTTCTCAGAACAGCACAGACCTCCACCAAGGTGGCAGTTTGTCTATTTGTAGTTCTGGCTCCATCCATGTCTCCTTTTGCCTAATATGATTCATTGTGCATTTTCCTTCAGGGTAAAACATTCAGTGGTTTCTGGAGTTTGACAACCAAACACGGGATCAGTACGATCAGTTCTTCCTGGGCCCATAAACCTTTTTTACAAAGTATTGTGGTGGTGTGCTAATCTGTTCAGAAGTGATGTGAGAGGCTGCAACCACTTCGCCCTTTTGGCCCATTGCAGTGAAACGTTATTCATTCATAAATACTCAAGATACCCAGACAGACAGACAGACAGACAGACAGACGGATGGGGGCAAAAACATTCCTTCCTTGGCAGAGGTAACAGACAAAAGAGAGAATTAGTAGAAGGTTGGAGGGAGATATATGCAAGTTGGCTGTATTTATGCTTCAGTGTGCAGCAGCACCATTACTCAAGGGTTTGCTGGAATAATTGTACACCAGTATTCTTGGGTATTCAAGTACTAATCCGATGTATCTGTAACTGTCTCTTCTGTTAACTTTAGAAGAGAGAGTATCTGCACAGGTTTTTTTCTTCCCAAGGTTTCAACCTCAAAGGTTTACGTCAGGTACATCATCCATCATGATGAAGAAGACCTTTGAAGTTGAAATGTTGCACCATTAACGTAGACCTTTGAGGTTGAAACGGTGCACCATTACAATCACCTTGGGAGCAGAAAAAAAAACTGTGTGGATAATACTCATTTAATATTATTTGTATCCTGCACCTGTTGGTATATTTTGGATGTGTGTGCATTCCCCTGGACTGTGACTGGTAACTATAAACATGAACGGTGGAGTGATGTGCACAGGCATATACTGTATGATTAAATCATAATGCAATTTGCATTGTGTGTTTGAACGCGAAAAAATCAAGTGGATTATGAATTCACATCGAGGATTGCCATGACTCTGCCATCTGTATATTCTGTCCAGAGTCCTGTCCTGTGTCCCCTGTACTATCTCCAAAACTCTGAGGATTCCTAATGCTCGGAAGACACTGCGTGCCGTATGTGCGTGCAGGAACGTCTTCTGTTTCCTTTCGGTACCCGTGTCAACGGTGCCTTGCAGCGCGGCTTCACAGTGCAGCTGCTGCGCTGCAGTGGCACTACAATCTATTCTAGAGATTCGGTATGGAACCTATCTAAATTTACCGTAAATTATTGTCATATTGACATCCTACCAGCATTATTTACATAACTGATTAGTTTTCCTTCCTTTTCCTTTTATTGTTTTAATGCCTATATCGACAGATTGTCAGACCAATGAAAGTAAAGATTTACAAGGAAAACAATGTGCTCTATCTCATCAGAGCAGAACTGAATGTACTGTACTACTGTAGATCTTTATTTATGAGACGATGTCTTTCTGCACACATGCGGAATGCCTACAAGACAACAAATGGCTCATGAATAAAGTACACAACATGAAGCAGAGCTTCAATGGGTACTTCCAATCTAGACACCCCTAAAATAAAACAAGATAATATACTAATATTTTAATAATAGTTATAATGAACAATTACTGATTCTTTTCCATTACAAATCACCCCATGACATTTTTTGTACAGTGCGTGACGGCAGAGTACAGGCTAAATGTTATGTGTGAGGTGTTGTTTTATTGAGAGAATTAACTGAAAATATTGACTAACTTTGGCCAACTGATGCATTTGCAAAATTGGAATGTAGGAAAAAAAATTATAGCATAGTTTGTTGGTTACGTTTGACGTACAGTAGTAATGGTCTTATTATTAGTTTATTTCATATTTTTCATTTTGGAGGTATTAAAAAGGTCTTAAAAGTCCTTAAATTGTCACTTTAGAAATGTGCAGATACCCAGAACCATTGGCCTACAGTACATCTAGGCAGCTACCATGTCTGTGTTTTGGGCCTACCGTATGTGTAAAATAGTGAAAATGTTTCTTTTCCTATGGGATTAATTATATTATTGCTACTACTACTACTACAGTTGTCTCCTCAATTGTTTACACACAATACTGAAAGTATACCTATTTTTCCTCAAAACTCAAAGGTAAAAAGCACAATGCAAAACCCCCACAAATCTCCTGCAAAATGACTTCAATTGTCTTCTCAAAATGGTATTTTGTGTTCAAATGACACACAGAGACCATCATATGAGTAGACTTCTAAGAACCAATTGAACACTGATGTGCTGAAAGGAAAACACTGCTATGAATGGAAAACAAGAATGCCTTATCTGGAGAAATATGCCTTTGCATGTGCATTGTTATGCTTACTCCTGTTATATTACCATAATGCTTTTATACTCAAATAATAAAATAACACACAAATACAGAGTAACAACAAAATATGTACCGGTATATATACAGTACATTTTTTAAATACATCACAGCAAACACAACTGGATGTGTACAATGATTTGTATAGAACAAACGATAGAAAATAGGCCTGCACAGGAAAGGAAAGGAAAATAACTGTATCATATCTTCTTCGGTTCCTGTCTGGCCAATCAACATTGTACAGGCAATGTTCTCAATGGCCAAGCAGCAGGGGAAGTATCACCTAGAATGGTGAATCCAACCCTGAAATGCCTCAGCAGTTAATTCGCCACATGCCTTCTCCATATCCTGTATAGTGGTATCCATGCGTGCGGATTATGCAACTTTCCATCTCCAGGCAGAAAGAATCTCCTCAATCGGATTTAGAAATGGAGCGTATGATGGGAGATAAAGAGACGTAAATTGTGTGTGATCAATGAACCAGTTGAGGACCAGAGAAGCCAAATGGAAAAATATCTGCCTCATCTGACCAAACATGATGGCAGCCAATCAGTGCATTTTCAGAGTATGCTTAACTCCTTCACTGCCAATGACGTCTTTTGACGGTTGTAAATTGAAAGCCCTCACCTCGATTTTGATAAACACATAGCGGATATCGATCGTGTTCCGGCTTGGATCATCTGAACATTATACTTTGAGTTCCTATTTATCAATATCAAATTGATGACACATTTGTTAAGGTTTTCAGGCATGAAGAAGGTCATTAATAGTGACCGAAACATTCCTTCTTCTTCAAATAAATCGTTGCTTCTGTACCGTGCAGTTCGGCAGTGTGCGGGCATAATTTTATTGTTGATGTGCACTTGTTTGCCTATGCACCTGCTCCTAAAGTTTTATTCCAGGTGTGTGAAAGATTTTCGAAACAAAAAATTATACTTTAACATTACTTTTTCATATTAATGTTACATTATGATTAAAATCTTAAGGTTTTGCCTATGATTTTGCAAAAGAGAAATTCGCCGGACTACTGTAAATGAATTCTCAATTGGATTAATTTAATTAAGAATGACAAACAAAGGTTATGTAATAGCATCTGTCAAGGCACACATTGGATTCAGAATATGTTTCGGGTCAGTGTTCCGGTGATGCCCCAATGTTAAGTAGTTACACTAATACTACAGTTATACTCAGGACTACGCAAGTCGGGAACGATGCAAGTGGGAACGATGCATGCCCCACCCGGTTATTCAATACCCGTTGTACCTGTTGTCAGAGTACTCGCTGCACCTAATAGTGTTAAATATTACAATCAATGGGTTATTTATAAACTGACACTGGCCTACTCAAGAAAGATGCAAGTTGGGAATGCATGCCCCACCCCCACCTTTTTATGCAATACCCGTTGCACTTGTACTTTTTGTCAGAGTAGCTGTTGTACCTGTTGTCAGAGGGTACCCTGTGTGGTACACTCTTACCATACAACGATCGACTAAATATGGAGATACAGGGATCCTTGATGTCATCAAAAACTGCTAAGTCGTGTTGATGACATACATGGGCATAAATGGGTAACAGACAGATAGTCATTTCGAGCATTGTTCTGTAAAAGATTGGAGTTCTATTTTCCCAGCTCTTCAAGCTAAATAAAAATAACATTTTAATCATTAAAGTTGTTATCAAAGGCAAATTCAATGTGGAAATAAACGAAGCATCGCGTTCATGCAGGGGTCATATTCGCCTCAGCTGTAATCAGCTGTCAGTCTGTTGATTGCTTTCAATCAGCCACGCTTTTCTGCACACCAATCACACCTCATTCCCTCAACAAGTTTAAATACGGCTCCCTCCTACACTGGATCTCTGCTTTAGAATTGCTGCCACACGCTGCTGCTGGCAAAGCTGGCCTCCACCACCCCAGCCTCCACCTTATAGTTCAGAGTTTTGAAGTTCATGTGTGCATGGCTCTAAACTGAATTCATTGTTCTATGGCTTTTTCATGTTAAAATGCATTCAAGTTTTCCTTAATGTCTTGCTATGGGCCTGCTCTTACCAGTGGGGGGTTTTGCACAGCGTTCCCTGATTTTGCTTAGCATGCTGCTTAGCAAAATGTAGGTAACATCTGAAAGAGCAGAGCCATTAACGCCAAGTTTGTATTCCATTTGTTGCAATAAATGGCTAAATGTACTTATGATGTGAGTGTTCCTGACAGAATAATGTATTTCCAATATACTATATGTCCGCTGTACCGCAATACACCAGAAAGGTGCAATTTGAACCATATTTACCACAGGATAATTTCAATGTGATTGTGTTGAAACATTGCAACTCATCCTATCTGCCCTTAGAAACATTGAACATCCATTTTATGAAATGTTAAGCTCAAATATGTTCCCCTCTCAGAGTGTCGCGATGTGCTGTTACCCATGATGCTGCGAGAGCTGAGCGGGGCGCTTGAGAGCATGGCGGATGGACATGACGAGAGGAAAAACAGCCTGGAGCTACTCAACAACATCCTAGAGGTCCTCAGCAGGGACAATGTGGTGAGACAGACAGATGCTTCTCTCTCTCTCTCTCTCTCTCTCTATCTTATCTTATCTTATCTATCTATTCTATTTATTTATTCTTTCTATTCTATTCTATTCTATCTATTCTATCTATCTATCTGGGGGAGGGCTATGAAGGGAGATACAGTATTATATGCTTCTTTTGAAGTGAATACCCAACCATTGACAATCGCTGTTCGGCAACATAAAGGACTAGACAAAACAAACCCTTCTGTCATTGCCCTTATTAAATCTGAAGAAACCTCCCTTTTTCCAGAGTATCTTTGAGCTACCACTGACCTCCTTTGTACCCCTCTTGCGCTTGTTTTTAAAGCAGTACTACAGTGCATCGCCTTAAGCAGCTGTAGTTTCAGTTTTTCAGTTATGCAGGGGAAGCAAGCAGCCCCTGACCAATTAGACGAAAACACACCGGCCAAATTCCAGTTAGCTCCTGATTCTCCAAACTTTGAAGATCCACACAGAACACAGATACAGTTATGAAAACCGATGCGAAGACCCACCAACACCCACCAACACACGCACGCACGCACATACACAGGGGCGGCCTTAATGATCTGGGGGCCCGTTTCAAGAGCTCATATGGGGCCCCCATATGCACCCCCCCCGCAAAAAATAATAATATATATATGTATATATATTTATTTTTATTAAAAAATAATTGGTGGACTGAAGTTGGTTTGCTTCCACAATCCATAATGATGCATTTTCGAACTGAATTAATTAGGCTATCTGCACTTCCACCATGGACAGACAGCTAAAACAACTCACTCACATGATTCACTTGAGCTGAGCCCTGATTTAATCAGATCTACATCCTCTTCTTGCATGAAATTATTGGACGTCGGCCAGAGGCGGGCCCCGGACTGGGATGCGAGTCAAAAAATATATTATATTTATCCCCTGATGGAGGGGAAAGGAACTGGTTGGAATAACGTGTTCCTTCCATGCTATGTCCTACCAGGCAAACTCGCCCCTGTCAGGTGATAAGAAGCGGCCTGCTTACTCCTCATGCATTGAAGGAAGCATGAGCTCAGTTCGGGGCTCTCCCTAGACTGGCAGAGGGAGATTAGTACCCAGGATTACAAGCTTAGGCATTGGCACTGGGTGAAAATGGGTTACAAAATCGTGGGATAAAAAATTTAAGAAAAAAAAAAGGCATATGACTTCATCTCTTATTTATTTACTTGGATACCACTAATGAAGCATGAGTCACTGATGTAGACAGAACAAGGTGGGGAGGGACAGTTCGTTAGAAAGTGAAAGATGGATGGGAGGCATTGAGAAGTCCATGAGAACCAATGCCAGAAACTGGTGTGGGTTTGAATCAAGTACACAGAGAAGTCTGCATACCATAGTCTGTATGCCTTCCATTTTTTAAATTACTTTTAGAGCCTTAAGAGGAAGGAACACAAAAGCCCTTTAGGGTTACTATTGTCAGATTTTATATTAAACAATACTTCATACGAGTTTACAGCAACACACTCGCATACCTTTCTCTTTGACTTGTTTATGCTTCCGTGTTTATGCTGTGGTGTGTGTGTGTGTGTGCGTGTGCGCGTGTGTGCGTGCGTGCGTGTGTGTATTACTAGTAAGTACCGTCTGAACTTAGGGGTTGGCAATACTATAGCTCTTCAAACTGGGATTGCTGTTAAGACCACACACTTGTTTCTCCAAATGAAAAACTGTTCCACTTCAGTTTCTCTTGTGCTGGAGTAAACACACACACACACACACACACACACACACACACACACACACACACACACACACACACACACACACACACACACACACACACACACACACACACACACACACACACACACACACACACACACACACACACACACACACACACACACACACACACACACACACACGTCTGACTGATAGAGCAATATGAAAGATTAGTTTTTTAACTGTCAGAGGGAAAATAAAGGAGAGCAATGAAAGAAATGAAAAGCTGTTCACTGCCAGGTGGAGGAGTGGATTGTACGAAGGATGAAAAACAATGAAAAGAAAAGCGGGAGAAGAGAAGTGGTTAAAAAACTGCCAAACAAACAAGTTAAAGAAGTCTTATTTACCGCTGGCAGACATGGATGGAGGGATAGTTTTTCTTTTGGGTCAGAGAATGAAGAGGGTTCAGACGGAGGATAAATGTCATGGGTGAGAGATTGGTCAGGGATGAAAGGAGGAAGAGTGGAATGAAGTCTGAAAACATGCCGAGAGAACAATATAAAATAAGACGACCGGTGGGGGGTGTCTGGGTCTACTGGGTCCTTTAACAACTTTCTGTCACTGCTGCTCTCCAAGCCCACCTGCTCCCTCCTTTTTAGCCTTCTGTCTATCTCTGTCTCGTTCCTTCTTCGCTCTCTGTCTCTGTCTCTCTCTCTCTGTCTCTTCAAGGCGGCTGCTTTGGGGACTTGGAGTGTACCTGATTAAGTTGTCATGCCAACTGGAGCGATGGAGAAAGTGAGATGGAGAGAGAGTGAGAGATAAAGAGATGGCGAAAGAGATTGAGGGAGTTTGAGAGAGAGAGAGGAAGGGAGAGAGAGATGGAGAGTAGAAGCGAGGCTGAACAGATGCTCTGTCCCGGGGACTAACACAAGGGAAGCAACACTGTGTGATCAATAGGAGAGGTTGTGCTGAATTTCTGATTTTGTGTTGTGTTGGGTGTTTGGGTAGGAGATAGATGACAGAGAGAGAGAGAGAGAGAGAGAGAGAGAGAGAGAGAGAGAGAGAGAGAGAGAGAGAGAGAGAGAGAGAGAGAGAGAGAGAGAGAGACAGTCAGGCAGACATGTGCATATGATCAACAGGGAGGCCAGTGCTCATTCTGATTTTATCTCTTCAAAACAAGATTTTATGCATTTATTTCCATCTCCCTGCAGCCAAGAGAGATGATTAACCAGCTGGTCTGCGGCTTCAAATAAATGGATAGAGCATTGGCCTCTGTGTGCCGCAAATAAATGGTTAGAGCATTTGTGTGTGTGTGTGTGTGTGTGTGTGTGTGTGTGTGTGTGTGTGTGTGTGTGTGTGTGTGTGTGTGTGTGTGTGTGTGTGTGTGTGTGTGTGTGTGTGTGTGTGTGTGTGTGTGTGTGTGTGTGTGTGTGTGTGTGTGTGTGTGCGTGCGTGCGTGCGTGCGTGCGTGCTGTGTAAGCCTGTTTCCTTTGGACACACAGTCTGCTAATCACAATAAGAGGCCAAAAATACTGTCAGTGTACCAAACTGATTTTGACTTAGTTAGAATCAACAGCTGCCCCCAGCTGTGTGTGTGGGCATGCATACTCTTACATCTTCATATATATACGCTTGTTTATGTCTTTGTTTGTCTTGAGATGTCACACACACACACACACACACCCCCACACACACACACACACACACACACACACACACACACACACACACACACACACACACACACACACACACACACACACAGATAATAAAACGTACACGTACACGTACACGTACACGTACACGTACACGTACACGTACACGTACACGTACACGTACACGTACACGTACACGTACACGTACACGCACACGCACACGCACACGCACAGACACACAGACACACACACATATTGACACACTTTATCATCTCCTCTGTACCCAGTGGCTCAGTGCCTCTATGGTTTAATTAAGCCTTCCTGGCTTTAATCAAGTCTCTAAATCTTCCACCATCATGCAATGACACACACATGCACAGTGTGGAATTTCCTTTTGAGGTTTTACAAAATGAGGCCACATCCAGCCAGTTGTATATTCGTTTTAATTGTATTCATGTATATTAGTTTTAATTGTATTCATGTTTATGTTTATCAGAAGCATGTTCACTGTCCTATAAGTCAGCATACAGTAATTAATTACGCCTTCCCTATTCATACCAATTACTGCAAAGCAGAACACCTTCAAAGATACCGGTGGCCAATTCCCAGCCACCTCTGAGGTACAAATTTGAGCACAGAGCACACTGTGACTGGTAGTATGGTAAAGGCATAATTATGTATTGTTAAAGATTGAGTGCCACGGGCCTACCTCCTAAATAATGACTACTAGTCCATACCCGGGGATGTGTGCAGGCAAACTATATGCAGGCTTTTGGGTTAATATGTGCTCAGTATGAACAGTTTCACTTTTTGGAGAGGAGCACTGCTGATTTCCTCTTGTTGGGTGTGTGTCGTGACAACCCGGTAATTTACGACCCGGTGTGCAATCGTTACCACAGCAACCTTGAGAAGTCCATGTTTAACATCTTTACAGCTAAGCTATTTGTGCTAATAACACAACGTTCATTCGTACATTGCACGTGTCAATCTGCGTGTGAGTGCTATGGAGATGATAAAACGCTGTCTGTGTGGACACGGCTCCTAAATCAAAGTCCTTTATAACTTCGTAGCTGTGAGTCAGGTCTGCCTGTGTTGGCTTTGTCATTAAGTCCACCCAGCGGCTCCTGATCCCAATCCCATAGCCTGCCGGGGCCGTAACCATGACAACACACTCACGGCCCATAGGCCGTGGCCACACACACGCGTGCAGTAACTCCGACACGGTTACAGATCCTATAGCCTGCCGGGGAACGTAACCGTGGCAACAGAGCCCAAAGCTTGTTGCCGCATATGTGCAGGAACTCCGAAACTCTGGTGCTTAGAGTATATATCAAGTATTTTGTGTTTGTTTTTTAATTGTATTAGAAATTATGAAACATATGTGGAGGTTTTGCTCTGGACACACACAGACCCATGTAGACCTCCTACAGTGCCACATTACAAAGTGTGAGAGATTTGAGGAGCAGCTTTTGATCTTAAAATAAATCTCAATCACTGGTGCACTGCAAATGTTAATCAGATACACGCACGCACACGAGCGTGCGCGCGCACACACACACACACACACACAGAGCAGGCTAAATGTTGTGTTTTAGCATTCAGTACATGCTTTTAGGGTGAGTAACCATCGCCTAGTGAAATGGCTAATATAATAGAATATTCAATCAATCAAAAAAACGATTGGATGCCCATACAAATCCACAGAGCGCTGTGGTGTCAGTCTCCTGCTGCGGTGTACATTCTGACACCGCAGTTATAATTACGCCAGGGGAGCCCTCTGTGGATTATATGCATTATTGCATATAAGGATGATAATAATAAATAATAATGAAATATTGTGGATTCCCAATCTGACTATGGTGACGTATGAGTTTTGCAAAGGGATAAACTGATGGATGTTTTTGTTTATGCTCAAGGATCCTTTTAAGGTTAAGTCGAATGAGCACAGGTGTTTGCAGACCGCTTGTATACAGTATTGTTAAAGGCAATCTAAATAGTTCTATAGTACTGTCACTAGGAAAGATTCTGAAAAGACAACTTTTTTCCTTCTTCACTCAGATTCAGTCAAGCTACTGTAGGTACAGTAACAAACGATAAATGGCTTTAGAATACTCACCGTGGCTAGAACTTGTGTAATGTCTCCAAAGCCTGACACAGCGTTTATTTTCGTTGCAAGTTTGGTCATAGATTTCATTCAAGGTGGCATTGAAAATGTCTTAAAAAGTCTTAATATTGAATTCCCTGATAACTGCTGTAACTGGCTAACAGTCTGTCTGTTTGTGTTTATGTCCCTGTCCCCATCTCTCTTTCTCCCTCCGTCTGTCTGACTGTCTTCCAGGGGGAGACGTTCCAACATGTCCAGGACATTGCAGTGTCTCTCCTCAGGATCATCAACAAGACTGTCATCACTATGGGTCGAGAGCACGCCCTTATTGTAAGTGCCGAATGTTTCTGATCTTTCAAATCTCAACTCACCATGACAGACAAACTGACCATGCAGTGTACTGGACCAGAGAGTGTGTATTGGTTGCGACTGTGCAGTGTGCTAGGCCTGAGAGTGTCTACTGGTTCATAGACCTACAGTACTGTATATTGGACCAGAGAGTGAGTGATGGTTCTGACCGTGCAGTCTACTGGGCTACTGGACCTGATAGTCCAAATGTTTAGGGCGCATACCTCATAGGCTCTAATGCCTGACAGCAAGTTCCCGGTTCGAATCCCGGACCATTGGCTGTATGTCACTCCCCAACTCTCTCCCTGTACTGTCAAATAAAGGCAGAAAAGCCTAGTAAAAAAGAAAACCATCTGTTCCCCTTTTCGGTCCAAAGCACTGTACAACAACTAACCCTTCAGATTAAAATACACA
Organism: Gymnoscopelus braueri; assembly: GCF_963280865.1. NCBI lineage: Eukaryota > Metazoa > Chordata > Actinopteri > Myctophiformes > Myctophidae > Gymnoscopelus > Gymnoscopelus braueri. Next base: position 23,184,370 of record NC_137622.1, read on the forward strand.
CCTTTATTGTACATCTGAAGTGTAACAGTTACAAACAGCTGCAACAGCACAGCAAAAAGGAAGAGATGGATATTGTGGGTGCTTTACATAATGGGACAGTCTATACGAATGCAATGCCAGGACCGGCTCTTTGGAAATGGACTGGTTAAATAGTGTTGCCTGGCAAGCAAATTCCAGGTCCTAATTTGTGGAACATGATGAACCAGGGCCAGCATGTCGTGAGACTAATGGCTAGATCCATATCAGCTGTGCATTTAGCATTTCCAGAATAATTGTGTGCGTGTGTGTGCGCGAGTGTGTGTGTGTGACGTGTGTGCGCGCGTGTGTGTGCGTGTGTGTGTGTGTGCGTGCGTGCGTGCGTGTGTGTGTGTGTGTGTGTGTGTGTGTGTGTGGGGGGGGGGGGTGTGGGGGGGTGTGTGTGGGGGTGTGTGTGTGTGGGTGTGTGTGTGTGTGTGTGTGTGTGTGTGCGCACGCAAGGAAATAGTGAAACGCTGTATGTTAATCAAATAGAGAATCCTTCTCGGTGTCAAATGAGCTCGACATAATTTATGATTGGCCAGCACGGCTTGTCAGTCTTTGACGAGCTGCCTAACGGATTATCTCTCATTCAATGCAAAAAATAAATAAAATAAAAATAAAAAATACACATAGGATCTGTATTGATTCCCCATTGTGCTCTCCAAAACCCTGATATCCATTCAACAAGACTTCTTATTCAACTCAAAGTTCCTCAAGAACTCGACAGCCTTATTATTAAAATATGTCCTCTTATCATTCCTTTGAATCTTAAAATCTTTGCCAAGACTGGAAATACACTCTCAACACCTTTATTGTGATTGGATTTTTGGAGTTCATTGGATTTCAAACCCATTTCAATACTCCTGTTTATCACTGTAAATCTGTATTATTGTACAGATACACTGCAGCTGTCGCTTTTTATCTGTCTTGGCATTACTCCATCCACACCTCTGTCCTTCTGTCCGTGCGTCCATCAATCCATCCATATTTCCAGCAAGTAAACTAGCCAGTCATGTAAAGCTCCAGTGCTCCCCTCCTCCGTTATAAAGGTTTCTTTGCTCAGCAGGGTGGAAAGTTGCTCATCGGCTGGGAATGTCTATTTTCCCCCAGCCGTGAAAACGGAGCGTCTCCTCGACAGCCCTCTTACAGCGCCTAATGGGACGCGTCTGGGAGAAAATGTCCAGCCGCTCCTCTCCTCCTATTCCGTTGTTCCTCTTTTACTCTCCTTCATTTACTCTCGGCCTGTCAGTGTATTCTCAGACAGAGAGTCATGGACAGCAGTGTCAGTGGAGGCACTGATAGGAAATCCTGCTCGACTCGATACGTGCACCACACCGCGCGTGTGCCTCATACGGCCCCCAGGGCTGTGAGGTTATCCACGTCTTTAAAATCCAGACATCAGAAACTCACACTTGAAACATCACCGCCTCTCGCCGGACGCTGGCCAGCAGAAGTGTGCATGGACGGGGACCCCCTCCCTTCTAGAGCCACCAGAAGCACTTCTTGCGGAGCTTCTTGACCCGTGACTTGGCACTGGGGCGTGTGGAGGTGGAGGAAGAGGAGGTGTTGGCTTTCGGGGCTGTGGTGGGCTTGGTTGCGGTGGATGTGGTCGTGTCGTAGTCTCCGTCCAGGGCCTCCATCACCCCATGGAAGCGGCCCTCCTGCTGTCTGAAATCATGCTCCACACTGGAGAAAACGGACAGAGAGAGAGAGAGAGGGAGGGAGAGATATGTCCAAGAGAGAGAAATAGTAAGAGAGAGAGAGAGGAGTGAATAGATTGAGTGATCTCCAGTGAACAATTTTATTGAAACATGTTTTCCTGCACAAATGTGTTACAAAGTAGTTTACAGTGGCAGCAGAATTACACATTTTAGGGAGAATGTAAGGATTTGAAGGAGGAAAGATTTGGTAAGAGTGAAAGTGGGGAGAAGAGAGAAGAGGAGGTGTGTGTGCTGGGGGGGGGGGGGCATTGGATGGATGAATGGCGTTAGAACGGATGAAATGCAATTTGCCGAGGAGAGACGGGTTGAGTTGGGGAGTAAAGAGAGAATAAAAGGGGAGCAGATGATAGGAGGAGAGCGGGAGTAAGAGGTGAAAGGGAGGTTTTATTGCCATTAAAATGCTTTCACAAAAATGCTGACGCGTCCTTATGCACATTCATGTAAGATCATTCTTCTACCCTCACACTGTGCACACCTCACAGTCACAAACATGAACACACACACTCATACTTAAAAATGGGCCCTAACTCAGCACTCATTCCACGTCCATAGCATTCTTGCGCTTCATGCTCCGATAGATCACAGACCAGAGACATGAGCGAAGCAGCTAAAAGGAATAGGGAGAAAGGAAGAACACCTGATGTGTTCAAAGCAGAACCTCTCTCTCTCTATGGTCTCTCTGTGGTGGTCTCATTTTCCTCAGTATCCTCTCCCACCATCTTTCTGATGTGTCCATCACAGCAGGACATAGGCGAGGGGAGTGTGTGATGATTTAACCTTGGCTTTGTGTGCGTGCGTGCGTGCGTGTGTGATGTGTATTGTTTACTTAATTTTTTGCCTCTGTGGATACGTAGCTACAGTATGTTTATCAGTTTGCACAAGGTTGGATGTGTGTGTGTGTGTGTGTGTGTGTGTGTGTGTG
>NC_137622.1:23189530-23234530 GCF_963280865.1 Gymnoscopelus braueri
GGCTTGAGGTTTGTTTTGGGGGGGGTCTTGAATGTGTCTGTCTGTCCGTCCCCATTCATCTCAGTAGTCATTAGCATTGGGTACGGACCCTCCTGCTGTGTTTAATTACAAAGAGGGTTCCGCAGGAGACGGACTGAGTGAGTATGTGGACAGCAGAATACTGTATGGATAAACTGCAAAGGGACCGAGAGACATGGAGATGAAAATGATCAGAGATGAAAATAAAAGATGGAGCCGAGATAGGTGCATAGGCGAGCTGGGAAGAGGGGTGTGATTTGGGAGCAAACCAGAGAGATAAAATACCCTGTTCTGAATAATGTGTCTTCATCATATGACTTGGAAGACATGTTGAATCCAGAATCTGACCTTTGATTTCTCAAATATCTATTCCTTATTGAGTTGGAGATTGCTTTTGTTTGCTTTGAGGTGAGATAGTTTTTTTTTATAAAAGCCCCATAGGGTCATGTTTTATCTCCCAGCACAGATTTGTATTGGTGTTTTCTGTTCTTTATCATTGTGTTTTATTGCTGTTTTTCAAGCTCTATGTTGTATCACTGCACTTAACAACTAAATGACTACAACGAAACTAAACTACTTCCACACATTGCCAACTAAAAGTAGATTTAAAGCCAGATTATGCTTAGTACATTATATGAATACATTTGCTGGCGCTGTCTTTGGATGCAGGTGGGCCAACAATTATCCTCATGGCAATGTGTTAACACAAAGTACCCTGTAAACACCTAATGAGCACCTGCCTAATTGGCCTACAGAATGAACTTAAAGTGATGTTGATCTGGGATAGAATTTTGGGTGGTATACAGTAGCAACATGTGCATGATAATCGTAATCTTCATCTATTGCTTCTCTGCTCTGAAAGCAATAAAGCAGATATAATGAATCCAATCACTCTCATTGTATTGTGAAATAGGTCTCAAAAACTACTTCTAGCACATGAACGAACCCACCATACGCCTAGAAATGTGCACTCCGCAAAGCGCATATCTCCGCCAAGCTGGATTGCCTAGCCAGGTTGTGGGTTGCAGTAGTCAGGACAGGGGAGAAATTATATTTCTATGACCTATGTATGGTGCAACGTTTTTCATTTGTGGTGCCCCCATGGGCAGAGTTGAAAGTGCTTTTGGAGGTGCTCTCTATAGAGGCCCCTCAACATGTGATTCGGGGTTGATTGGATGTTGTGTTCATGAAATATGGCATTTTGTTTTGAGAAATAGGCCCCTCCCACTAATTTGTTAATGGAATATCAAAACCCTGTTTGACTGTCCTTGTCACATAACTCACAATGTACTTCATTTGGTAAAGAAATGTTGCTTTCTGCAAGAAACGGCAACATTTGTAGTAAGGCATGGCGAGAGAGTATGTTTTGCACCCTGTCTGTCTGTCTGTCTGTCTGTCTGTCTGTCTGTCTGTCTGACTGTCTGTCTGTCTGTCTGTCTGTCTGTCTGTCTGTCTGTCTGTCTGTCTGTCGTCTGTCCGTCCGTCCGTCTGTGGACAGCTAATCTCTGGCTCCGTTGGCTTGATCACAGCGAAACTGTGCTCACACACTCCCTGGATGCCAATTCAGAACCTCTGCCCCAAATGTTTTACATGGGCCTGTTATAGTGCCACCAGGAGGCCACTTTTTGCAAAACACACTTTTTGACAGTACTCCTACAGATTTTGTCCAAACGTCACGCGAATCGGTACACTGTATCTCTATAGTCATTAAACAAAACTTGTTTTTCAGATTTTTCATATTCCATCCTGATTGGCTAAAATAGCTTCCAAAGTTTGCAGGAGTGCTCCGTTTTGCACAAAATGCCTCAAATCATGAACACAGCATGCAATTTCCGTGACATTTTGCAAGCACATTCTCATTAGGCAGAGGAAGAAATGCCACTAGAACATTTTCAAATCAGCCTCATGGTGGCGCTATAACAAGCCGATTCGTGTTTTTACCTATAACTTTATAGCTATTTATTGTTTATACCTATAAATGTGTACTCCCTATAGGTCACATCTGCCTTTTATAGCGCCACCAGGAGGCCGACTTATATAAAAAAAAAAATTATATTACTCCTTCAGATTTTATCCAAATTTCACGCAAATCGGTACACATGATCTCTATAGTCATGTGATCAAGATGGATCACATTTTCCATATTCCATCCTCATTGGCTAAGATTGACATCTAAAGTTTGCAGGAGTGGTCTGTTTTGAACAAAATGTTGCACATCATGAACGCAGCGTCCGATTGCGGTGAAACTTTGCACGCACATTTGCTCTACGTTGAGGCCACAAATGCCACCCTTTCAACATTGCCCTATTATAGCGCCACCAGGAGGAGTTTTTTAACACATTGATTGCCAAGATCGCATCGATGCGTTCTTTCAAATCCATCGCTTGCGTGCCAGCAATTCAAAAGAACGCATTGATGCGTTCTTTTGAATTTTCATTGTTTAATCTGTGATCGCACGGCTCTGTTTATTTCTCATCAGCACTTTCGTTTTCCACTTACGTCACACTCACCCGGAGCCGGATGTATAAAAAAAAATTAATTTCCGGGTCACATTGTTTTTCTCCGGTCATTTTCGGCCAGAATAGGGAAAAACACTTTTTTTCACACGGTATAAAAAACGAACGGACAGCTCAACTTCTATTTTCTTTGGTCCGGGTGACTAACAGTCATCGTCTTTGTGTATCACATCGTTTTCAGGCCAATCAGCGGATCAGGGATTGTCGAAAACATAACATCCGATGAATGACCGGATCTGACGTGGGCCTGTTTGGGAGGGGGCGAGTGAGGTGATCAATGTGTGGATTTGCTGCTCTCTACTGGTGGAACTGTCGTACGTGCTTATCACCACAATCAGAGAATTTATTTGAATGAAAAATTACAAAACAAAAAAATTAAAAAACACGCAAATTGCTGGCACAGGGGTGAGTACATTATGAATAAACTCTGGCAGTCAATGTGTTAAATATTACTCCTACAAATGTTGTTCAAACATCACGCAAATCAGTACAAATGATCTCTTTAGTTAAGTGATCCGGTCGGATCCGTCCGATCCGCCTGATTTTTCACATTCCAGCCTGATTGGCGAATTTCGAACATTGCTGGCCCACACTAACCTACCTGACCTGGCGGAGACCCGTCCTCCGAGAAGCACTTTTTCTAGTTGTGTACTGATTTTTGCAAGTTTTGGACAAAATCTGTAGAACAGTATTGGTGAAGTGGTAGAAAATCTAGTTAGGTGGAAATGGGCCCGGCCTATATGGGGAGTTGCGTCATGATCCAATAATCCAGGGATTTGTTTTTTATTGCAAGACCTACAGTTAGTAGTTATAGACCAAAATGTAAAGCGGGCCGGTATAGCGACACAATGGCCAAATCAAAACATGTGCATGTGTGCTTCCTTAGTCTACTGAGTGTGCATGCAAAGTTTGACGCCGATCAGATGGGCGAAAACATGATACTTTGCAGAGATGAGAATGAATCTAATTGCTACTTCTGGTTCCTTAATCACAGATGGAACAGATAAAGATATTTGGACTTACAGTATATCATGCCCAGGTGGCTATCCACAAGTTTCCATTGTCCCATGAGGACTTGCGTGAATTATAGGCATCACTTCCTGTTGTCAGTCATTCAATTCATTTGAGTGATCCATGTCAGTCAATAATAATGTAGGAATACAACCTGACAAAAATCAAAAAGGGTCATATTAGTCTGCCTGCTTAACCTACAAGATCTCCCTCCACACAGCTGATTCAAATTAATGATCAATGGCTCTTGACTCTTAGCAGTAGCCTAACTTCTGTCCTGTGTTTCATTCTGATTGGCTGCTGTTGCTGCTGTGACATCTGCATCTCTGCATGGGGATTAAATGGTGCTTGTTAAGTGACTTCAGTGCTTGATAATAAGCATTGATCCTTAATTTGAATAAGCTGTGTAGAGGGAGATCTTGTAGGGTAAGTAGTGAGACTAATATGACCCTTTTTGATTTCTATCAGATCACATTATTGTTAACAAAAAAAAGGCATGGGTTTCCGAGGCTACATTATTGTTGACTGATTTGATCCCTCAAATGAATTGAATGACTGACAACAGGAAGTGATCGATGCCCATAATTCACACACACCCTTTTCCCCAGTAAGCTCCCCAGGAAACGTAAGTGGATACAACACAAGGTACTCATTTCAGCTACATCTGCTTACATTGTGGTAAACCACCCATGTATTTAATGTGTCTATTGGGGGGAAAAGGGAGGGATATATGTGGCCTGGCAAATGAGTTGAGATTGGATATACTCCAGATGATTTTTGCTTGGACAATAGTCATGGGGGGAGTGACGATTACGAAACGATTAGATGATTAGAAGAAAGTGCAGATAAAAGTTAGACTTAGAATACAAACAGAAACATAAAGACATAACGCTATATCTGACTGTGCAAGAGCCAAAGCTTTATGGGTGTTTGAAGATCTATGAATTGTGCAATTTGGTGCACACAGCAGGGGTGGGGGGAGCTGGACTGTAAAATGACTTCAAACAAAGAATGATCATTTATTCTGTGAATTAATTTGTGTGAGAGCCACTGAACATTGTTTCATGTGCTACAGTAATAACATTCAAGAATGTTGTCTCCAATATGCGGAATGTGTTTTGATGTAGCTGTGGATGAATCGGCTGGCTGGCTTTTGTATTAATAAGACAGTCAGAATTTATGAATAATGCAATTATTATTAAGAGAGGGTTGGAGAGAGATGGACAATAAGAGAGCGCTAGAGACAGCCATTAAAGACTCTGCTATTTGCTTGTACATATACTGAATACTGTTGAAAGAAGCTTGACTCAAATCAATACTAATAGAAGGAAAAACAATGTAGACTTCTGCTCTTTAGAGGGAGTTTGTATGGTGTCGATACTCTTATGTAATACTGAGTGAAGAAGATGGCTTATACAGTATGTAATGCTGTAAGGTTATTATCAATGGCAGTATACCTGTAGATGATGCATGCTGTCTTCTGGCAGGTGGGGCAGTTATTGATGTCCTGGCCAGTCCTATAGGAGCAGCGACTGTAAAAAATAATTAATAAAATACAAATCAGTCAAACATGATGGGCGGAATGGGGCTATACTGTATATTCACATGGCAAATTCCCAGTGTTATTTTAACTCTGAGAGTTAAGGCCAGTCCACACCGATGCAAGTACTTGCAACTACTTGCAGCCGGTATCCCCACATTGCACCGGTCTGCAACAGGTCAGTCCAGACCGCTGCAATTTCTTGCAACTGGTTACACAAGTTGCAGTTAATTGCGTAGGTGTGGACTGGGCTTTAAACTTTGACAGTTAAGCTAAGTGTTAATTTAACAGAGAATTGATCTCTCAGAGTTAAACTAACGATGTTAAGTTAAACTGAGAGGATTTTGCTGTGTAGCATTCGTTTTGGCTCAGGACATTTCAGCCCGACTGAAAGGCCAAATAGTATTTTTTTTTAAAGATTTGTCTGCTTGGTTTGGCCCGTGTAATGCCAGATGGCTGGCGATGGGTGCCCTCACTTCGATTTAGCACAGCAGCCTTTCGCCCAGTTGACTAGTACGAGTGCCAGAAAGTGTAGACAATTAGAAAGGTATTTGGAACCCTCCTAGTATTGAGCACAACATCTCTGTGACTCACCACTTCACACAGTATGGATTTCTCTGATGTCATTAACTCTCATATCTATTAACTCTCAGGAAGTTTCAAAGGAGCAGCGAAGTAACTGCACACCCCCAACCCCCCATGTCTGGTCAGGTTGAGGACATGCTTTTTTTCTCTCCCATCCATCCATCCATCTTTATCCGATTATCTGGAGTCGGGTCCCAGACTTCCCTTTGCTGGGCCACATTAGCTACCGGGGGAGCCCAAGGTGTTCCAATTCTTCCAAATATATAATAAATCATAATAAATAATGATAATAATTCACATTGAATACAGTATATTATAATATATAATGTGCGTTTTGTTTACAGTTGTGCAGTTACAGTATGCAGAGTAGACTCAAACCGACAGAAATGGGCAGCGTGTATTTATATACCAGCAGATATACACGTATACACAGTGTATACAGTACCCTACACACATGCTGTATAGATATAAATATTTATGGGTAGTGCATGTGGTTAGGCAGGATAACAGCCATAAAGAGTAAAGAAACAAGACCTTAATTGACTCCCCCCGCACAGGCGGGAAAAGACCACAGTGCAGCAGGAACCACCCCATCCAATTCTACTTCTATTAGTGCATGTTTCAGTGAAAATGAATGCAGCCCCTCACTATAAATTACACACACAGGGTGTGTTGAACATGACACATTTTTCTCATTATGAAAGCAACCCCCCATGTTAGCAGTCTCATCAAGTTTGAAATAGGGTACACAGTCTGACGACACACAGATTATCAGCCCATATGAGATGAGATTTTTTTTTTAAAAGAGAGAATCAACACTCTTGCCTCTCTGCAATTACATAGATTTATTTAGCCAAGACTTTTGGGCTTCATCTACTCTGCACTATACGTGCTTATGGAGGCAGACTAGTTTGATAGGTAAACTACATCTCGGTAATTAAACTGAGAGAGATGGTGGTGTGATTGTCATGACTTTGTTCTCTCCACTAATCTTGATCAAAGAGGGCAACAACTGGAGGGGACACGGGTATCCGCTGTGGGAGAACACAGTACACAGCGATGAACACAGAGTGCGAAACGCAGTGGCAACCTCTCAGCCCAGCTGACACTTTCATTACGGCAGCCAACACTGAGTACTTTCATTTTTGGCACGGTGTCTTGACACATGCTCTCTCTTTTCCTTGTTTTCCTTCTCTCTCTCTCTCTCTCTCTCTATCGGTTCTCTCTCTATCTCTCTCTCTCTCTTCCCCTCTCTCTCTCTGTCACTTTCTCTTTTGTCTCCCTCTTTCTTTACACTGTCTCCGAGCTCTTTCTCTGTTTTTGTCTCTCTCTTCTTTACATGCGCTCTGTCTCTCTTGCTCCCAGACACAGGGATGCATCTAAGCATCTAAAACATAAACACGCGCGCACACACACACACACACACACACACACACACACACACACACACACACACACACACACACACACACCCACATCGGGGACAGTGCGTAACTTGTGTGTAGGAGACTTGCTGAGGTGCTGAAACATGAATTGCACATCTTAAATGGTAATCTGATAGGGATTAGCCTGGTATTAGAGGTATCTGTCATTTTTGATGATGTATGTGTAAATATGCTGAGCAGGCTCAGCTGACCTCGATTTTGGATCAAAATGACAAGAGACTTTGTTATCGGGGCCTTAGTCCGATATGTGAGGAAAAGCAGAACAACTCTTCCTCAGGTGATGTAGAATGTCAATGCGACTGTGTCAGCAAGAACAGTTCATAGAAAACCACACGGAGAGGGATATTATAGTAGGGATTCAGTGCATTAACCACTCATTACTGCACATTTGAGAGTTCAGTGGTGCAAAAACAATAGGCACTGGACTACAGACATGTGGAAAACGGTTTTATGGACAGATGGCTCATCATCCTTCACCATATTTCTCCACAAGTGAGCTAGTGCATTTGTGTTGTACAACCAACAGAATGGTACAGGCCAGAATGCTTGGCCCTGACAGTGCTCTGTTATGCTGAGGGGTGGGGGGGGTGGTGATGGTTCCTGGCATGGTTTGGGTCCACTTATCCTTAACGTATCTGTGTTACCACTTTAACCATTATTTTATACTTTTGGATATAAAAAAATTGCATATATACAAGCTATGAGTTTGTAGATCTGCTATTTTTTAAATCGTGAACGTTTTTGAAAATATTTAAATATATATATATTTTTAAAGCAAACATTTTTAACTCAAATCTTTGCTTCTGTGGGGGGTCCCTGGAACTACATATTTTGTTATGGGGGTCCATATAATGGTCCACCATTATTTTTTAATAGCCAAAGTATAAGATAATGGTTGAAGTGGTTAAAATCTAAAATGATTATTTCCCGGTCATAATGGGTTAAGAGAGAAGAGTCCCTGCAAATCAATACAAAGTTATTCTGAGTGATCGCCTTTATCCTATGATGAAACCTTTCTATCCTGATAGAAGTGATCTCTTCCAGGGTGACAGTGCCCCCATCCACAGGGTCACTGAATGGTTTGATGAATATGAAGAAAAAAAAACTATTTTCCATCCCTTCACTAGAGTTCCAGAGACTTGTACAATCTATGCCAAGGTGCATTGAAGATGTATGGCCCAGCAACACCTTAGTAAGACATTTGGCATTTTCTTTCATTTGTCACTCATCTCTCTACACACACAGAAAGAGAGGTTGCTTGAGCGAGATAAATGAATAGCATTAGCAAGAGAGATGGGGTGATGAAGGCTGAGAAACAAGGTGAGAGAGAGAGTTGAGATGTGAGGGGGAAAGCAAGTGAGGTACATAAATTGGGAGAGAAACTTTGAAGACAGCAGAGGTGAAAGGCAGTGGTGTAAAGTAGCTAAGTACATTAACTCAAGTACTGTACTTAAGTACAATTTTGAGGTATTTTTTCTTTACTGGAGTATTTCCAATTTTCAGTTATTCTACTTCTATTCAACTACATCTCAGAGGCAAATATTATACTTTTACTCCACTACAATTATTTGAAAACTTAAGTTACTAGTTACTTTGTAGATTTGGATTATTATTACAAAACATACATTACCCACTTCAGCCCTTTACATTTCGGCCAAGTTTGAAAACTTCTGAAGTTTGAAGACATTCTGCATAGTGAGTACTTTTTACTTTTGTACTTTAAGTACATTTTGGTATCAATACTTTTGTACTTTTACTCAAGTAAGTCTTGAATTCCGGACTTTTACTTGTAACAGGGTATTTTTACATAGCAGTATTGATACTTTTACGTAATTTTTTTTTGTTATTTTTCCACCACTGGCTGGGGGCCAGACCTAGAGATGGACAGGCAGGTGAACGAGAGGAGAGATGGAGAGAGGGAAACAATAGCAGGCTGACGCAGATGAATGAGGGAGACGTTATGTGATGGACAGGTTGTCAGAGGAAGGAGAGAAAGGACCGATTGGAATATGAGAGAGTGGCCGCAGGTTGGCAGTGTGTGTGTGTGTGTGTGTGTGTGTGTGTGTGTGCGTGTGTGCGCGTGTGCGTGTGCGTGTGCGTTAGAGAGAGAGAGAGAGAGAGAGAGAGAGAGGGAGAGAGAGAAAGGATGAGATTCATCGCCTCCTTCGCGGTGAAAGACTTGATTCATATCTGGAGGCGCAGACAGAGAGAGAAGAAGGGAGGGAGGGAGTGAATGAAGATAGGGCATTAATTAAGGAGGTGGATGAGAGTGAAGGAGGGGAGGCTCATGAATGGCTGGAAGGAAAACAAACAGCAAGAAGAAGGGGGTGTGATCAAAAATAACAAAGCGTGTGGTGGAGGGGGGTTATCAGAAGAGGAAGAAGGATAAAAGATCCAGAGAGACAGAGAGAGAAAGAGAGAGAGACAGATGGTGTTTATTTGAGGGTTGGTGCCATGGATCTGGGTTGTGGCTGGTATCTAAGGAATGCTGTTACTGTGGGGACTGTGGAAACCATAGCAGATGTCATTTAAGAGGAGATGCTGCTATTGACTGCAACGCTACATACAGTAACAGTAGGCTGTGTAATCCCCACAGGATTGAGATGCTTTCTCTCTCTCTCTCTATCTCTCTCTCTCTCTCTCTCTCTCTCTCTCACACACGCAATCCTCTATAGGCCTGACATTTAAAATCTATTACCTGGAGTTGAAAGCTTGTCAGTGTACATTACAGTGAGAAAAGGTGAAATAAACTCTTTGCTTTACCTTCGTCACTCACTCTACTCCATCCTCTATAACTCCCACCAACCCCCCCAACACCCCTATTTTTGCATCTCTTACCCTTCACTGAGGGCCTTGCTCTTCTCCAGATCTTGAATAACGTTGAGGAGCACTTTGATTTTCTCCTGGTTGGACAGCAGGTTCTCCTCCACACTCTGCAGTCGCCCCTCCAGCCCGCCCGGCGCACCCCCCACGTGTACGCCGCGCAAACCGCCAGGGGCTCCATTGCATTGGGCACTGGAATGTGTCGTGCAGGCCGCAGTCCGACTGTGGTCCAGCGACGTGGCCGCCTCGTGTGGACGTTCCACTGACTTGACCGGTTCCGTGGTGGACGTTGGTTCCGGGTTTTGCTTGGCGCGTTTGCTTTGCGATACGGGGGTGGCCGTCTTGGAATGGGTGGCTTTGGGGGAGTTGGGGAGCTGGGGAGTTTGGGGAATAGGTGGGGTGGTGCCACTGCGAGAGTTTGAATCAATGAGGGGACTTGGGGGCAGGAGCTTACGGGTGACACGGAAAGATGTGTGACGCTGTTGGTATGCACGCTCGTTAGCGTGTTGGCGCACACTTTCGCCATCATTTTGTTCCATGTGCAAGTGAGGATATTGGTCCGTCCTGTTTTGTTCCTGGGAATACAGCCCCGTCACATCTGTGGAGGGCGTCTGCGTTCGTTGTGTGTGTGTCGTGCTTTTGGTCTTCTCTGTGTTGTGCACGTGCATTTCTGTTGTTTGCGTGGCTGTGTCTGTGTAGTGAGTAAGGTCTGTGGAATGAGGCCTTTGTTGTTGCTTAGTGTCTTTCGCTTTGCTGTGAGCGTATGACGAGTGATTTCCATGTGAACTGTGTGCTTTTGGTATGGTGTGTGATGCCTGAGGTATGTGAGAGTGAGTCGAGACAGATGTGTGTGTGGATGTATGTGCCGTCCTGGTGTGGTGATTGGAGTTCAGGAGGGGGGAGTCTTTTCTCGACGGGTTGGGGATGACAGATTGCTTACGGGGATTCGGCAAAGTCTGACTGGCCGTTATTTCATTGGTAGCTCGCTTTCGGCAGGCACCCGTGCAAGGCAGTACCTGTGATTGTCTCCTCCCACATGTCCCACACATACGGGGTGAGGAGGCGGTCGTCATTCGACAGGGCCGAGGCGGGGTGGCGTGCACTGTCGTACATGTGCCCCCTGTTTTTAATGCTGAGCGAGGGTTCTCTCCTCGTAGGGACTGGACCCTCCTTCGCTCTCCTAATGGCTCATTCCCCTCACTGCCCTCGCTGCAAACCCCTCCCACCACCTCAGGTGCTACTATACTGCCATTCACGTACCGAGCTGTCCTTTTGTCCCTAGTCTCTTTGGGATTGGTCCGTAGGGTTTTGATCTGGCAGTAAACACCGCCCTCTGACCCCTGTGACCCCATGTCGTCCTGTGTCAGGCTGTTGATCTCGTTCTGAGAGGTCTCCTTGGAAACGGGCAAACTTTTGCTGTTACCCCTGGTGGCTCCCTTGGTCTCCGCCGTCACGGATCTGTCTGTTCCCTTTGTGATCTGACGCTGCATGGTGATCGGCTGGCTGCTGTGTCGTTTGATGGAGGGAAGGGACCTGAGTCCCGGGGAGGTCTGCACCCCCACGCTGCACAGCGGGCCCCATCGCCCTCCCGCCAGGGGCAGCCCAAGTGCAGGCACCGGATTGGTGGGGTCAGCCACCCTCCTGCCCATAGTCCTCAGCCGATTGGCTCAGCCCCCTGAGGAGCTGAAATGGGTGAGGCCACTGAGTGACATCAGACAAAGTCAGCAGCTTTATGTCCAGTAGAGCGGGGAGACGTTATCAGCCTTTGTTTATCCAATGTCTGTGTGTTTGTGTGAGGCAGTGTCAGTCAGTTTGCATGTGATAGTGGGAGATAGGAATTCAATTGCCAATAAAGAAGAAATGGTACGAGCTCCATTGGTTCATTGGCTATAATGTCCCAATGTCCTTCCATAAAAGTCCATCCTCCTTGGTTTAATGACTTTTGATTGGACATCACTGTCAAAGCTTTTTCTATACGCTGACCAATGGCCCGGAGCAGATGAGAGTTGGATATATTCTCTGCTCCTATTCACGTTCAATCTGCAGAGAGGGAAGTAGGGAGAGAGAGAGAGAGGTCGACAGAGGTAAAGTAGGTGAGACAGAGAACAAAATGGTCAGATTGTTGAGTATAGCCCTAACATTAGGGCAGATAAAGCACCTTATAAAATCTCTTAGCACAAGCGAATGACCAAATCAATACAACTATATCAACTGCTGATTACACCTGACCAGAGTGCAACTTGAGCTCTTACTCATCTAGCAGCTTGAGTGTCAGGAATTGAAAAACATAAACAAGTCTTCAAAATAGTGTGTAAGTTGTACGTCTTAAACACAATAATATTGTGTGTAAGATTATATTACACTGTATAACTTCAAAGGAGTACTACTGTCACTGATGATAGGAGATTATTTTTCTTTGACCAGCAGTAAGCTAACTGATGAAGCACAGTGCCTGTGCATCTTTCATCGAAATTAAAAACATGTCTAACACATTGGCAGAATATTTTAACTGTGCCACTGTGTGCACTGGCAATCTATCTCACTTCTCTGTGCATTTTTTACTGGCTACATCTGTTCAAACCATGATTAATTCAAAGGCATGAAAATCAATTATATCACACCTGGCATGTTGAATAGATTTTGTTTTAGCTTGATCCAATTCTTAGATTGGTGGGTGAAAAGACAACACATGAGCCAATGAGGGTCCTCAGAACCTGACCTATAATCAGAAGCAACATTGTGCTGATACGAAGAAGGGGATGAGATGACACATTCTGATGATCCAATGAAGTGAACAGCTGGCAATGTGTATGTGGTTGTTTGTTCAAAATCTTGATTGTAATCAGGCAGCTGTTGCATTGCCTCTGCCCTGTTCTAGAAAAAAAAGTGTAAACTTTCAATGCAACTTAAACAGTGTAATGGGATTGGACAGAATGGCAAGAATCTCAAAATTGTTGCTTTGTACTTTCATTAACTGATTGTATTTGTGTGTGTGTGTGTGTGTGTGTGTGTGTGTGTGTGTGTGTGTGTGTGTGTGTGTGTGTGTGTGCGTGTGCGTGCGCGTGTGCGTGCGTGCATTCGTGTGTGCATGTCTGAGGCTGGGCTGGGTGCTTGCATGCTAATGTGCCTTAGGTGTGTGTCTCCTTATGAGCACTATAATTTCAGCGGGGCATCATAACTGATTCTTACCGTACAGTGTCAAGGATAAAACGTTCCCTGTTTCTCAATATTGCAGAAATAAAATATGACCTAGTTCACGTCTTTGGGTAAAAAACCCTAGAGACTTCTGACCAAAAGAAGAAGAAAGAAAACCTTTTAAGTGATAGCTTCAAATAACCACCGTAGCATCAATACTGCAGCTCTCGATTGTTCTACTGGCTCAAAGACCACAGCAGTGCTACCGGTCTGCAGTAATCAGGCTTTGGTTTACCTATCAGCAAGTCCTGTATCGATGGTGGTGTAGACACCATTGTCACATTCTAGAGCCCTATTCATTCATACTCTCGTAGGGCTTAAGTATCAGGACTGCTGAATGAAAGCAATAATAATTAACCCACACGAGGCTGTGGTCCGTGGATTTTACAACAGCTAATGGGCATTGTTAGTAGAGTGCCTAAAACCACCTTAGCTGTTCCAAAGTGCATGGAAGGTACCGAGTGTACCAAACGGTACACATTACAATATCTGCCTTGTTATTGTTATTTCTAAAACCTTTCACACACGCAGGACAAAAAAGAGCGCTCCTTTTACCTTGCCGTATAGGAAAAGAAAATAGCAAAAGGTAATACATCCATGGAATGTACATGTGTCCCTAGTTCTTCATTTATATTACAACAGAATTAAGCAATGGCACCATCCATTTTAGAAAATTCAACATACCGGTACACTGCCTGACTATACTGATTGCATCATGATGGGTTGTGAGCTTGTAGATCTGCTATTTTTGGTAATTGTCATACAAAGATGTATAGGTCTTAATTGGTTAGGAAAATGCATATTAACCCTGCATATTAGTATAATCAGAATCCTTGACCTCTCAGATAATCAAACATTAAAGTTGGTTATATGTGACCAAAGATGACAGTGAGTAGTGACAGGCAGCACACCTGCCCATGAGAGCAGAGAGGTATAACATGAGATGTTTCTGCACCCTTACAGGTGAGCCAGCTCAACAGTAAAATGTTTCATCACATTACATACTCAGTACTCATACTGCAGTCAATGCTCAATCACTTTTATTGGTAAACAAAACTCAGGCAGCATACAGTACAGTACTAACGACCACTTTGACCCTCTAGTATTGGTAAACTGGACCTGAGTTTGCTCTGTACTTGGACTGCTTTTTTCCAAATCTCTTCGCCTCAAAATAGCCAATATACAAGCTCAAAACGCAACGCGTTGTGATCTTGCAGATCTGCTCTTTTTCGTTAATGTTCTAAAGTGTTTAAAAAAGCAGGCGCTTTTTTTGTAAAGCTCAGTGGACCCAAAGCTGTCAGTCAGTGATGTATGGCTGCTATTTATGTTATATGTGTCTGACAGGGTGGCTCAGTGGTTGGTTTATTGCCTTGGAGTGAGTGTGTGTGCGTGTGTGTGTGAGAGGCAGGTCGTTAGCAATAGCATTGGCTTGGTAATGACCCCATTAGGACAGCCAGTGGACAACGGGTCACAAATGATTGGCAGCCCAGACTGTTGGTGCTCAGTTACCATGGAAACCATGGTACTAGCCACTGTCTTGTGGTGGACTCTGTGGGTCGTGACCTGGTGTGAGGCAACATGTATCACGTGTGTGAGTGTGAGTGTGTGTGTGTGTGTGTGTGTGTGTGTGTGTGTGTGTGTGTGTGTGTGTGTGTGTGTGTGTGAGTGTGTGAGTGTGTGAGTGTGTGAGTCTGTCTGTCTGTCTGTCTGTCTGTCTGTCTGTCTGTGAGCAGCCTTTTTAGTATACATTGCACGGACCCAGTGCACGTCATTCCGTGCATAGTTGCCTAGAAAACCCGAAATTCCGTGCATATGTACGGCGAGTCCCACGGTGGGCGTAACCAGTTGCAACCCGGAAAAACCCGGAAGCAGAGCAGTCCCCACAACAAAATGTACGATTCTGTGCCTATCGGTACGTAACTCAAACGGCGCTGAGTAGGCTCAAGGGAACGTCGCAACGTTCGGGACGGCAACTCGCTCGCTTTAGCTCACTCGGTGGTCCCTTACGTGGCGACAGTTCCCTTGAGACTGCGCGCCTCCGAAATGGTTTAGTCACAATGGGGGAGATGCGAGGCAGCTATGCACGGATTTTCGGGTTTTCCAGTTGTCTATGCACGGAATTTGAAAAACGTTCAATGACAACGTTTCCTCTGGCGATCGGGTTGGTGAGTGCCTGTGTCTGTCTGTGAGTGTGTGTGGTTTTAGTGATGCGTCTGAAATCTTTTTGTGTGGCAGACTGCATCTCTCAGAGCAGATGAGAAATGAGCTGAGACACTTTGTTGATGATGAAATTTTTCTCTGGGAGGGAGTACAACTGTGTGTGTGTGTGTGTGTGTGCGTGTGCGTGCACGCGCGCATGTGTAAAACAGAAGGAGTGGGACTTTAGATGTGCGTGTATATGCTGTCTGAGAATTTAATAAGGGATTCAGAATATACTGTATCAGTTGAAGGTAATTTCCAGTGCGTCTTTCAACATACTGTATAGTCTCCGTCTGCTTCTTTCTCTCTGGCTGTTTTTGGTATTTGTAATTTTGTAGCCTATTTCGGTCAAAGCTCGCCGTATCATCAAGGACAATCACCACCCCAGCCCCAAACTGTTCACACGCAGTATCAAGAGCCAGAACACCAGTACAACAGTTTCCACCCGGCTACCATCAGACTGTTGAGCAAGGCCTGAACACAGCCTGCCACCAACGAACGAACGAACGAACGAACGAACGAACGAACAAACGAACGAACGAACGAACGAACGAGGAGTAGAGACAACGTGGGAGGCTGGGTGGACGGGAGACATTTAGGAGAATGGAGAAGAAAGAATTGAACAGCAAAGATGGTGTCTTTATAGAAGTGGATAAAGGGACGGATTATGGACAAGATGAAAGAGGAACGTGTGTTTGGTGTGTGTACTTGTACTATTTCTTCATGAGAACCAAATGTCCTCAAAGACAATAAAATCGTTATTTTAGCTGGCCTTCACTTTTCACTTTTTGTTTTAGGGTTAGGACTTAGGTACAGTAGAGTTACAATAGGTTAAGGTTATAGGGTTAAGGCATGTGTTGATGGTTGAGTTTAGAGGCCTATGGCTGTAGAATTGGAGCTACATAACTGTATAAATAATCGGGTTGAAAGTGTGTGGTGTGCGTGCGTGCGTGCGTGCGTGCGTGAAAAGTACTCCTTCACTGACTGATGTGAAACTGACTGATTCATTTCCGAAAATTATAAGCATTTCACTTCTGGTCAGCGGATTTCTAAATAAAGTCAACTGTGACAAATGATACGTTGAGATTTTTTTGATGAATAAGAAGTGTTCTAGAATTGAAAAAGAAAAAGTAGTGTTGAGCTTGCAAGGAATATGTTGGCCAAAAATATGATTTATTGTTCACAGAAGTGGCAGAGATTTGCTATGCCAATTGTACCCAATGGAGAATTATCCTACTTCTTTTTCTACTACTGTAGCTCACAGCCCACATCAGCCTCTGTAAGTCCATTAATAATTGTGTTCATGAGCTTTATTGAAACAAATGGATGACCGTTTACATTTACACGCAGGTTTGCCACAGCTCATTCTACTTTTACTGTACATTCTACATTTACTTTAACCCATTAAGACCTGAGGCTGATTTTTCAAATGCCTTCTAAATCAGTATTCTCAAACCTTTTTGTGTATTTCCCTACGTTGAAATCTTCAAATACTAAGGGTTTATGAAATATGAGAGAGAGAGAGAGAGAGAGAGAGAGAGAGAGAGAGAGAGAGAGAGAGAGAGAGAGAGAGAGAGAGAGAGAGAGAGAGAGAGAGAGAGAGAGAGAGAGAGAGAGAGAGAGAGAGAGAGAGAGAGAAAAACCTTATTAATATAAGATCAGCAGCACTACACTGCAACATCACGTAAAGCAACACCATGCCGTCATCATACAGGTGTCTCATACAGGTGTCTCATTGTTGATTTAACTCTGAAAAGTGTTCTGTACACATGACGGGTCCATTTGGTTCTATTTGTACACTCATTTCAATTATATCAACACTAAGACTTTTACTGTGTATGAATTCATAACTTACAGACTAAATGAAAACCATTTGACTATGAATTGAATACTAAGGACCTCAATGGAAACAAGACCGCAAGGACTTTTTTGGAAGTATTTTAAATGTATTTCATGTATTTTTTGCCTAAAAAAATGTTCAAATTCAAACACCTGGGCTCAAACAGATAATGACTCATCATGAGACACAATCTTTGAACAACTTCTGTTGTTTATTAAACAAAATGTATTCTAACAAAATACAAAAATAAAAAAGCTCCCATAGCAACACATATCATCGTGGCAGAATGTAGGAGCAAATGCAAGTTAAAAAAAATAATCAATCATTCTGTATGACTGCTGAAAATAAAGTGCTTCATTTCTTTGTAAACAAAAGTAATTCTAATAGAATAAAAAGGCTCCCATAGCAACACATATCATCGTGGTTTGTGGTGGGTGTAGGAAATGTAAACTTCAACAAAACAATCATTCTTCTGACTGACTGATATTTAGTGCATCATTCAGGAGTGTGTATATATATATATATATATATATATATATATATATATATATATATATATATATATATATATATATATATATATATATTGAAAATAGCCAACCTACAAGCTAACAGCGCGTCTTCATTGGTTAACAAGTCGCTTATAATAAGCAGACATGGCAACACTGTTTGATCCGGTCGGTTTAAGGCCCGCCCTTCCGCAGCTGATAATTCACACATAGACAAGTGCGCAACGTTTCCGTATCCGCTCTAGACCGGATCAGCAAGCAGCCTGCATAGCAACTGGATCCCAACCAGTCTACCATTATATCAATTGACCAAAAACAACACAGAATCAAATAAACACACTCAAACCCAGAGTACCACCAAGGCTCGTGAAAAAAAGTAATAAATTACTTTTTGAAAAAAAGTAAAGGTAATAATATTACTCAAAACGTGAAAGTAATTAGTTACGTTACTAGTTACTGGGAAAAAGTAATAATATTACTTTAAGTTACATATTACTTTAGTTACTTTCCAACACTGATCACCTGTCAATTGACCGCAAACGTGCTTTAGGGAGGGAGAGAGAGAGAACGAAAGAGAGACTTACTTTATTGCACTGTAATCAAACCGCTTTTCTCTTCCTTGCCCACTCACATTTGGAACGGCAAGAGTCTGCAGTTTATTGGCCCCTGGTGGGAGGGCACGCAATGCACTCTGGGAATTGTAGTGGGTCAAGCTTATCTCCATTATTGGCTTTACGGTGGAAGTGGATCTGGTATGTTTGTTGTGGCCTGACCATAATTATGTGCACGCAAATGCTTGCTGCTTTCGAAATACAAATATGTTTTCTCTTTTTATTTGACTTTATTAGCGTATAGTTTCAGCCATTTATGAGGGTCAATGTGATCTAAATGGCTGATTCTTAGACAGCAAAATGCTAATTAAGGATGTACGGGAGAGTGCTGTCTCATTGAACCGACTAGGAAAACTTCCTGACCATTTGGGTGGCACGTTGAGTGGCACTGCATTATGACCAGCCCCCGTTTGTTGTCCGTTTTTAATTGGATGCACAGCATTTTTTCCAGGGACAATGCTTTTTAATCAGCCTTTCTGTCAGTGAGCCAGAAGCCATTAGGGCCAGTTTTCATTGCAACAATAGGCAACCGTCAGTACCTTGCACTCACGACGGTGCAAATGTAGCTTGTGACCTTTTTCTCATTAATTCTTCTCTGATTCTTAAGTGTCCTACAAGTATCCACTTGAGTGAAACAGAGATTGACTTGTGAGGCTAGTGTCTACTGTTCTGACAACATGCTGAAGAAAAACCTCACCTCTGACATTAAAGGAATATTTCACCCAAAATATGAAGATTCTGTCAATATCTGCTCAGAATTTTCATTTGTGGGTGAACTGTTCCTTTAACCTCACCTACTGTACATGTAATCCAATAGAGACGTAGGAAAAGGGTAATTCAGTCCACCGTTAACGGTTCCTCAGTACTTTGAGATGTGTTGGGGGGTTGAAAAAGATGTGGGCTTTTCTGCTGCTTAGCTTCGTTTATTCACCTCCCTACTTCCAGCAGCCATAGCTGGGCTTCATGAATCCTAGCTGAAGGTAGATGTGTCCTGGTCTTAGGAAGAGTTCCCCCAAGGCTACTCTGGTTCTACACTGATAGAGCACCACCATTTTAGCCTGCAGAATGAATCCTTGCCCCTAGACACCTCTCTGTGTCTGTGTACAGGTATATGTGCGTGTGAAAGTGTGGCTCTGTCTGTCCAATAATGTTGCATGTGAATGGAATGTGTGTGTGTGTGTGTGTGTGTGTGTGTGTGTGTGTGTGTGTGTGTGTGTGTGTGTGTGTGTGTGTGTGTGTGTGTGTGTGTGTGTGTGTGTGTGTGTGTGTGTGTGTGTGTGTGTGTGTGTGTGTGTGTGTGTGTGTGTGGGGGGGTGTGTGTGTGTGTGTGTGTGTGTGTGTGTGTGTGTGTTCGTGGCTGTGTGCGACCGTGCACAGCACACCTGTATGCATCATGTGTGTCCCTTTGAATGACTTTGTGTGTGTGTGTGATGTGTCTGTGTGTGTGTCTGTTCGTGCCTGTGTGAGACCGTGCACAGCACACCTGTATGCATCGTGTGTGTGTGTGTGTGTGTGTGTGTGTGTGTGTGTGTGTGTGCGTGCGTGTGTGTGTGTGTGTGTGTGTGTGCATGCATGTGTGTAGTGTGTTGTGGGATTAGATATGCAGAAGTGGGACAAGGAGAGAAATGTGGGGTAAATTACTCGATTCATTAGTTTTGTAGGGTGAACTAGCCTCAAGTTTTCTGCCTTATTTTTGATCCACCACGGCCACACAAAAAGAACCTGAGAAATAATGGTCTTCTTTGTGGTCTACAGGCCCCTAAACAACAACAAGACGCAACAACATTTGGCAAGGGATCTATAAAGCCATTGCTATTCTGCAATATCCTGAATCCTGATTGTTAGGAGTGTTACACTCTCAGAGTTCAATTAATTTATTTGTGTGCTAGCTAGTCAATACCCCCAATTCTTAGCTAGTACAGCATTTCTCTCATTAAAGTCTGGTACATTGGATCCCGACACTAGGTTACTTGCTTCTTAATGCCATGAATTCAGTTAATGTCACCTACTACTGCTGAAATATCAAGCTGCGAGTCTGCTGTGTGAATGGATGTTGCACAAAGCCCCATTCCAATAAAGTGAGTCCAGGGATTTTATCGGTAGACCTGCGTTAACGTGGTGATTATTTCATAGTCTTGCATCACAAGCCAAAATACCTTGTGAGAAACTGTGTTCACGGTAACAACACGTTTGCTGTTTTCATGCTGGCTTGTGCGTCAGACGAACACACCAGAGAGAGAATGGAGAGTTGAATATTTATGAGATCTTTACAACTGAACACGAGTTAATGAGATGCAGATGAAGGAAGTGAGGAAGTGGGGTGTGTGTAAGAATAGCAGATTTTATAAGGTGGGAGGGTCAGGAGAAATGATCAACACAAACACGCAAACAAACAGGTGAACGCACATCAGCACACCTTAGCATAGCTAATGGAGTGAATCCACACACTGGAATCCACACATTATTCGCTCAACTTTTTATCTTTTCTTTCTCTGTCTCCTTATCCCCTTTTATCTTTGAGTCTGACTGTATTTTAGCCTCTTCTTCCTCTCCTTTCATCATCCTCTTACCACCCCTTCTCCTCTTTCTCACATGATATATGATTCATTTGCCATTATCTCCTTTCTATTCCGCTGTTTGCTCCCTTCCCTGTCTTCTGACAACTGACTCCTCTCTCTTTCTCTCTCTCTCTATCTGAACTGTATCTGTGACTTGGTCCCCACGTTCCATCCTATCTCTCCATCATTTACCCCAAATCTACCTGTCCTCCTCTGATCTCTCCATTGCACTGCCCAGGCAGTCTTCTCTGCCTCTCCCTCATCCGTCTTTTCGACCCCCCCCCCCCCTTATGTCGCCCTTGTCTGTTTCTCATCTCTCTTTCAATCTATCTGGTTAGCAGGATGGCTGTTTGTGTGTGTGTCCTCCCTCCAAACACACACACATACACACGCACGCGCACAAAGGTAATTCTTATTCTCGTCCGTATCCCTACAGTCTCCCTAACTGTTTGGTCATAAAAAAAATCTGGTTCCCTCTAGATGCCCTCCATTCTTGGCAAAAATCAAATAGCTTTAGTCAATGTCATAATCTAATGATTATCAAGCCTCCCTTTGGCTAAATTGCAATCTATCTTTAAACTGCTCCTTCCTCTCCCCTTCTCCCTTGATACACTGTGTGCGAGTGTGTACGCGTGTCTGTGTTTGTGTTTGTGTGTGTGTGTTGTGCGTGTTTGTACCTGCATGCGTTTGTTGTTGGTGTTTAGGCGCCCATACTGTATGTGTGTAAGGGCTGTACAGTTCACTGTCACATGCAGTATGCAAAATCTGCCTTGTTTTAAAGTAATTCAACTTGAAAGATCTCAAGTTGGGATCCATGTAGCCGTCCCCATTGACTTACATCAAGAAATTAAAGTTAAATATTTCAAACATTATAAAACCCTAGGAGGGCGCAATTTGGGGCCATGTGAGTCGGGAACGATGCAAGTCGTTCCATTTATACTGGCTATGTGGCAAGACATTATGCGAAGCTCGGCCGATCAGTTAAGCAGACGGGTCAGGTTGGCCAATCAAGAGACCGAACAGTCAGAGTCATGCCAGGGAAAACACTACACACACACACACACACACACACACACACACACACACACACATGCGCGCACACGTGCACGTGCACACGCACGCACACACACACACACACACACACACACACACACACACACGCGCGCACACACACACGCACGCACGCACGCACGCACGCACGCACGCACGCACGCACGCACGCACGCACGCACGCACGCACGCACGCACGCACGCACGCACGCACGCACGCACACACACACACACACACACACACACACACACACACACACACACACACACACACACACACACACACACACACACACACACACACACACACACACACACACACACACACACACACACACACACACAACCCTGTAATAAATGGCAATGGCTTGTTTCTTACAGATCCACGGTGTAAACTTAACTGCAATTTTGTTGTAAAACTGTGCACTTACGCATTTCGTCTCATTCATATAGGTTGATGCTTTTATTTGCGTTGACAAATTTACTTGGTTTTGAAAATACAATATAATTCAAGCCGCTATGCAGCCTTCACTTTGTGCCCTGAAAATCTAGATGTGCTGATCAGAGCACTACATCACGCCAAGCTTGGCCAATCAAATCCGGATGTCATGTTTGTGATCTCCTCTTGGCCAAACACATCCGGATGTCATGTTTGTGATGGATTGCAATGAATGCTCACATCACAATTTTTGTACAGGGTATATTGGATGCTAATTATTTGCTGATGCCTGCAGTCACAGATGTGTGTTTATAAAGTATTTTACAATGGCTTTAACAGTTTTCTACTTATCCAGAACTTTACATTTATGTTTTGTTCCTCTTCTCTCCTCCCTTCACTCTTATTACCATTGGCCACCTCATCCTATCAGAATCGCGAAGCCATGGCTCTAAATGTATTATTGACAAAACGGAACGGGGGCAGTGCTGCTACACCGACATTCCAGCACGTTATGTATGATCTCACCATGTGACAGATCATATTTTCAAGTTGAGGATCATGACGAGCTGATCTCGGAGAGAATCTGTTTTGCAGTCTCTCTCTCACTTTGAATGAGAAGGCGGAGCTGAGCTGCTCCGGTGCTCCGTGTGCACGCACTAGTATGTGCGCGCGAGTACACCACTGTCAGAGCTAGGCAGAGACAAGACAGTAGAACACATTTCTGGTATATTTTAGTAAATGACTTTTATAACGATTCTAAATATTCAGAATCAATATGTACCGTTATACATCATGTTACTATATTCAATTTGCAATTATTTTGAGACATTTTAATTAGCCTATATTAACCAAATGGGCTATGAAGGTAAAGTGGTGGCCAGTCATACGTTTTTAAGGCTACAAAGGGCTACGAAACAAGCCATAGTGCTTTCTTGGGTTTAAAATCCTTTTAACACACCTTGTATTGAACTGTATTTCCCTGTGGTTGTCTTTGTTAATAAAGTATTCAATCAATCAATCAATACTTTCACCATGTTATGTAACTTGTAAACCTTACTGTTGTATTGTTGTTGATTATATACTGGTGCTCCTGACTTTTTAAATTGGGACCACCAGTTTTACCAAGTAAAAAAGTTATTTTCGAGCACTGAAAGTGATCAACTTGTTGAGGTTTGGTACACAGCATTGCCCAGATTATTGCATGGGTGAAAGGCTCTCCCTCTCTCTCCTTCTCTCCCCCCATTAATCTCCTCTCTTGCTCTCCTCGTCCTTTCCTCTCTTCATATCTCTCGCTAATCGAGAGCTGGTCGTCACGAAGTGTTGATCAGCTGGTTGGGGTTCGGTACCCAGAATTGCAGGGGCGAAATTGTCTCTCTCCCTCTCATCTTCCCTCTCCTTTCCCCTGTGTCTGTCTCTCTGTCTCTCTGTCTCTCTGTCTCTCTGTCTCTCTGTCTCTCTCTCTCTCTGTCTCTCTCTCTCTGTCTCTCTGTCTCTCTCTCTCTCTCTCTCTCTCTCTCTCTCTCTCTCTCTCTCTCTCTCTTGCTGACGGAGCTCTGGTCTGAAGTCACACACAAAGAAACTGTTGCCTAACAACACTGATTTGTGCTGATGTCTGTAATGTCCATATATATTCGCTGTGATGTCAGGCACGTCCAAATTTGGGCATAATCCGGGGACATAGACACACAGACACACCCACAACTTCAACTTGTATAGTAGATCATTGACCTCTAAGCCCCCCTCAGAATGATTGAGTGATCGGTTTACATATTTTATCTTATAGAATTGAAGAGACTTGTTGTGTGTGCAAGGTGTGTTTCCAGTGTCCCACAGAGGACCAGTAGTACATCTGCATCTAAACTTGCCACAAATATCACATATAGGGCTGACTACTGGGTAGGCTACTTTTGGCCTATTTAATTTGCATACAGTTTGTAGAATTTGCATCAATAGTAATTTTTTTTCAGTTAATGGCCACTAGGGGGGCATGGGGTATGGGGGCTTTCAGGTAGGACAGGGCCAAATGCCTGAAGGTCGCTTTTTTCTAGTTGGAATGTATGACTGTGCCAGCGAAAGCAAGAGACTGCTGCTTGCACGAACGAACGCACGCACGCACGCACGCACGCACGCACGCACGCACGCACGCACGCACGCACGCACGCACGCACGCACGCACGCACGCACGCACACAAACAGATTGGGTTTGTTCGTATCCGTTAAGCTTACTCTACCAGGGAAGGTCAATTGCAAACAAATTGTTCATAATTGTGTTTAGAATGGCTTAATGCACATGTGTGCCTCCAGTACTGTTTGCAAATGATAATGCAACCACTCCTAAAAGCATATATACAGTATATATATATTATACGCATATATTATCACAGTTTCAGTCATAGATGTACTTATTGTATTTGTACACACACACACACACACACACACACACACACACACACACACACACACACACACACACACACACACACACACACACACACACAACAAACAGTATAGAGTCAGTCAACCATTAGCATTTAGAGAGAGTGTTCTAACAGCATAATCTCATGATAAAAGCTACGACGAAGGTTAGGAAGGAGGTAAACTACACAGCTTAAACACTGCATGGTTCAAAGGCTTTTAAAAGCAATCTGGCACAATTGTTCAAGCACATGCTTACATGACATACACACATGCTTACAACACAGACAAAACGCACACAAACACACATTGTGGTTTGGATGCTGGTGAAAGTAAATGTGGCCAGTGCATGTACACATGGACGACACAAACACTGCATACAGACATACAGAGACTGCTTTGTATACCGAACATACACTATATATGCGTACATGCAGAAAACTCAGAAGTTGAAAGATGCAGACTTTAATGACAGCTACAGGGTCAACACACAGTGGAAAAGACAGGATGTCTGCATCTGCATGTGTCTTATGTGTGTGCACACAAGTGTTTTGGCACTTGATGATCAGTAGAGCTTATTTGGGGTATCCGTACCTTCACTATCAACCCTATTCATTCCAATCCCGCCTGGTGTGTCTGATGTATCATTAGTTCGGCAAAAGTATAAATACAGCTGCAATGTAGACGGGAGAGATTTCCCTAGATTGTCTTATTTAACCACTGAAGCCCTAAATACTTTGTCGTACGACAAATAGTGAAAATAGCAGATCTGCAAGCCCACAAGCTTGTAGATCTGCTATTTTCATTATAAAAAGATTGAAAAATTAAAAAAAAAAATCAAAAGCTTGACATAATTTTTTTCAAATTTTCAAAATTTTCAAAATTGGAACGCCAGGGTTAAAGTGGTTAATATGCCGCCTTTTGCCCCGAGCAAATACTCCAGGCACTCAGACTGTCAGTAATGTAATCACATGTACTGAACGCACACACACACACGCACATGCTCATGTGTGCGCGTGCACACACACACACACACACACACACACACACACACACACACACACACACACACACACACACACACACACACGTGCGCGCAAGGCTTCTATACTAACAGTCCATCACTGCTTGCTTGCTCAGTCACTTACCTCTACTTATCCAGAGCTTTACATTTATGTTTAGTTCCTCTTCTCTCCCTTCACTCTTATTGGTTTGTGATTAGTCCTTAGTTTCTTGCCGCTTTCCTCTTCCCCTTTTCATCTCTATCTGTCTGTCCCTCCGTTCTTTCTGTTCTCTCTCTCATTCTGTTGCTGATGATGCCTGTGTGCCGCGCAGAGCCAAATGATCTCTCTCGCTCTCTCTATCTCTATCTCTCTCTCTCTTTCACTCTCTCGCTCTCTCACTCTCTCTCTCTCCCCTTCTCATGCTCTATCCCTCCCTCCCTTGCTGTCCCTCCCCTATCTACCTCTCCATATCTGACCATTCCTCTTCTGTTCGCGCTCTCTCTCTCTCTCTCTCTCTCACACACACACACACACACACACACACACACACACACACGCACACACACACACACACACACACACACACACACACAGCGTGCCCTGATTTTGTGCGTGTGTGTGTTTGTGTGTGTGGGCATGCTTGGTGGAAGACCCAATGAAACTTTGGCAGCATAGAAGTGCTCCTGGGAGCTGAGCCAGGTACAAACAACACACACACAGGCACATACACAGGCACACAAGCACGTGCACTCCCTCACACACACACACACACACACACACACACACACACACACACACACACACACACACACACACACACACACACACACACACACACACACACTTCTATCTCTCACTTTATTTATATCTTTGACTCCCTGTGTAAACATTGGGTTTCATTGCCACATTCACTCTCTTCGACTTCCTCCCCTCAGCAGTTTCTGTCTCTAATTTTTTCTCTCTTTCTCTCTCTCTTTGATTCTGTCCTCTTGTCTTCTTGCCCCACTTACCCTCCTCTCCTCTCCTCTCCTCTCCTCTCCATCTCTCATTCTAGCAGCTGGTTTGCTTGTCTCCTGTGACTTGAGGGCTATTTAGGTATAGTAGCTATACTGTATCTCACTTTCTCAGTCTTCCCCCCTCCATCTCTCTCTTTCTCCTACACTCTTTCCTCTCTCTCATTCATAAGAGCTGAGAGTGGAGGCGCTTCATTTAATATTTATCTTGCAGGTATTGTATGTAGGGACGAGAGAGGAAGAGAGAGAGAGAGAGAGAGAGAGAGAGAGAGAGAGAGAGAGAGAGAGAGAGATGAGACAAATGATAGGAAAATTAGATTAAATGTAATTTGATAACATTTTTTTAATTATGTTTAACTAGGCATGCTTTGTCTTCTGTACACAATTTGACTGTTATGTTTGTTTCATTTACTCAGTAGTGTGTACAGTGTCAAATTGTGTGCGTGTGCGTGTGCGTGTGCGTGTGTGTGTGTGTGTGTGTGTGTGTGTGTGTGTGTGTGTGTGTGTGTGTGTGTGTGTGTGTTATGTATGTAATTATCCACTTTACTTTTCCGTGGCTACTGTACAGTACACAGTATATGAGTGCAAAACGATGTGTGTGTGTGTGTGTGTGTGTGTGTGTGTCTCAGCACTGTCGCTTGATAAAGTGGCCATCTAAATGTCCTGACCCCTCCTGAAAATATCTGGTGATGTATGCACCACTGCAAAGTTGTCCACTCACCTTGTGTCGAGTTTTATTTGACCTCTAGTGAGGCGAACAGTGTGTGCGTGTATTTGCCTCATTACGTCTGTCTGCCTGCATGTGTGTGTGTTGAAGTTACGTAACCAACCCCTGTGCGCTATATCACACACACACACACACACACACACACACACACACACACTCACACCCACACTCACACCACACACACACACACACACACACACACACACACACACACACACACACACACACACACACACACACACACACACACACACACACACACACACACACACACACACACACACACACAATCACATGTGTGTGACACACATACGGCTGAGTTCTGTTTGCTTACTCTAAGCTCTCAGTAATTTGATTTGGAGGGGAGGGTGATGGGGATGAGGGGAGTCGCATATCATGGCTGATGAAGAAGGGGGTGAGAGGAGGAGGAGAAAGAAGGGAGTGAGGATGAAAGAGTGTTACAGTCTGTGAAGGGGGGAAAAGTGAAGAGTAGTGGAGGGGAATTGTATGAATTTGAATGTTTTCCTGTCTTGTTTATTCATCTCGTTCTGTTCCTTTTGATCTGTTGATCTTTTATTAAACCCCCCCATTCTTCCTTTTCACTGTCTACGCGTACGCCTCCCCCTGTCTTTTCTCCTTCCTTCACCTCTTCTCTCTTTCCGTACCTCCATGGCTCCATAGTCTCTTTACAACCTCTGCCTTTATATTTTATTTATTACAGTGACCCCAATGTTGCAGACATACTTATAGGGAGGTATATATATAGGCCTGTGTGTGTGTGTATGTACTGTATATAAATGCAATACACATTTTCATTTATATTCATATGTGTGTCATCTGAGACACAGAAGAGGGCCAGCATGTGTGCGTGCGTGCGTGCGTGCGTGCGTGCGTGCGTGCGTGCGTGCGTGCGTGCGTGCTTATGTGTGTGCGTGCGTGTTTATGTGTGTTTATGTGTGTAGATGTGCTGTTTGTGCTGTTTGAAAAAAAAGTTCTAAAGACAAAAAATAACAGATCAGCACGGCATAATAGCTTTTCCTCTGGGACGGAGGGAGGTGGGGAGGGGAGAGAGAGAGAGAGAGAGTGAGTGAGTGAGAGAGAGAGAGTTTCATATAACAGTATGGAAGACTTCTCTGCTCTGTTTTGTCAGTATTTTCCTGGGATGTCGAATGCTATTGGGAGTCCTGTGTAACAGTAGTCTTTCAGTATAGCTGAATGATTAAAGTTAATTTGTTTGTGCCCGTGGGTCCAACTATTTCCTCTTATTCGAGTGTCTGTCTCTCCTTCCCTCTGTCTATCTGTCCGCATATTGTCATGATTCATGAACCCGGAAAATAGTTAAGTCACAAATGGGAGACCACACATGTAATTAAAGGGGTAAAAAACGTTTTTTAGATAATAACAAAACATACAGAAATCTATTGTGGACTATATTAGTCAGTACTCTGTAGTGAGTGCATTGATGTGTGAAAGTGTACTGGACAGGTGTAAAAAAATAACTAAGACAGAACCAAACACAAAATCTGCTGCCTGGAAGGAGAGAGAGAGAAAGTGACCCTGGCCAGCCTGCTTAAACTACTGTAGGCACCGGGGATCATTGGAGGCAGTTGTGCCTCATTCATTCCCCGGACACACCTCCGGCAAACTGACGCCCTCTTCCTAGGAACAGAAAAGGAACCGAACACACGTAGTAGGGTAGACTGTATAGACAGTATAATATACGCCACTGGATCACTTGCCATAACTCCAGGGCAAGAAATATGTCATAAGTCATATATTAGTACCTGGAGACAAGCATTTTCTGTTAAATCGGTTGACAATTCTGAGAGTTGTGATTTAAATTGTGGAGAGAGTTTCTGCTTCAATTGTGGTCTCTACGTGTGTTTTAGACTTTGATCAAGTCGCTTTCCAGGTTGCTATAGTGAATATGGAACAAACTGTGTGAATGTATGTGTGTGCAAATAAGTGTGGATCTGGAAAGTGGTCTCTAGACCAGATCACCAGTACTGGACAGTTTGTGACAATGCAAGGTTAGTGTGTATATTTATGGCAGAACATACAAAACCAAAGCGAACAAGCCAAGTGGGAGGGGTCATCCTCGTATGCGTTTTTCTGTGCATTCATAAGTCTCATCTGTCAGTGGTTGACAACTACCTGCAATTCAAATAAGGGACGCCCGACCGGGTGTCCTTTATTTCCATGAAAAATAAGGGATGTCCAGAAAAATATAAAATCTCACAGTATGTACGTACTCTTATGTACAGTTTTTGTACATATGACAACCTGTAAGATACGTGTCATTGATTGATTCCCCCAAAAAAGGAACAAAGTGTGTCCCTTATCAGTTCAATAAGGGACACGTCTTTTAGTTTGCAAATATAAGGGACGATTCTGTATTTCAAGGGACGGTTGGCAGCCCTCAGTGGGTCTGTAGGTCGTTCCAGTTATCTGTACGGTCATATGTCCGAACTGTCCAAAAGCCCGGGAAGTGGCCATATGATTGCAGATGAATGGAATGAGATGGGAGGGGGGGGGGGGTAGAGAATGGGCCTTGCTCACATCTGTGCCCTGCTTTTTTTGTTTATAATCTCTTTACCATTGCATAAGACCTAAGCTTAGACGAGCCCTGAGCTCTCTCTCTCTCTGTATCTCTCTCTGTCTATATCTCTACCTCCCTCTCTTATGCTGTCCATTTCTTTGACAGTTTACTAATGTATGTAAGGCACACATAGGGCTGCCCCTTTAACTACTTAACCCCTGAATCCCTAAACCACAAATAAAATAAATTATTTTGAAAATATGTTGTGAGCTTGTAGTTCAGATTAAAAAAAATATACATTCAAAATTGTTTGAATATTTTATTTTATTTTCCCTTATAATGACATGCCCAAAATCGAGATGCCAGGGGGGTAAAGTAGTTCTTCTAGTTAAAGTAAATTATTCAAATAATCTGTCAAATACCCCTCAGTCGACTGAGATTATTTGAGCTTTAGAACAGGACAGGACAGGACAGGACAGGATAGACTCTATTGCCCTAGACACACACAGTATATGCTGTTAAAAATAAAATGACAACATATTACATACATACAGCACATACATACAATTTAGCAGACCTTTGTTTTTCTTTCTTTCAGGCCAGATATCTCTGAGGGTCAGTTAAATTAGCTTTCTGGGGCATCTTCTTTAATGCATCAGTGATGTCGAAACAAGAGGTGTCACCAACCTCTTCTTTATTATACCAGGGTTCAGTGCGTCTGAACTTTAATGTTAGGTGCTTTGCTAAAAGGATGGTGCCAGCATCCTCGGTTGGCACTGTAGCAGTACTTCTACAGTATAAAGGCTTGCTAGTAATATATCCTTTGCCCTTCCTTGTTCATTTGCCTCAAACGCTAAACATTTCCAAACGGCGCTTCTGCTGTTTTCTTTTTCAATCAAAACTGGTCGCGGAGGCTCTTGCCATATTTATAAGCTCAACACCGTGACAATACCCGCTAACTGTTTTCTATTGAAGTGAAGGAGATGACAAGAGTGGAACACTGTGTGTGGGAGGAGGCGGGGCTGCCTGGCAGCGGTTTATGTGTGTGTAAGCATGTGTGTGTGTATAGCGCATAGTATGTATGTCACTTTAGACATCAATATATACAACAAATGGTCAAATCATCATATTGACCTGCCGAATCCGATTCGGGCACAGCTCTGAAGCAACTGTATGTTTGTCTGTTTGTCTTATAGCTGCATGTGTCAGACTATTGTATGCATGCGGCAATCACTTATTCATCTAGTTGAGCTATTGACCATGTGTGTGTGTGTGTTTTGGAAGGTTTATAAAGAGAGAGAGAGTGGAGACCAATTACAGTGTAGTAAGGCCAGGGTGTGTGTGTGTGTGTGTGTGTGTGTGTGTGTGTGTGTGTGTGTGTGTGTGTGTGTGTGTGTGTGTGTGTGTGTGTGTGTGTGTGTGTGTGTGTGTGTGTGTGTGTGTGTGTGTGTGTGTGTGTGTGTGTGTGTGTGTGTGTGTGTGTGTTTGACTGTTTTTAATCCTATTACTGATGAACCATCACCATAGGGAAAGAAACCGGAACAGAGGGGCAGAGGGAGAGATAGAAAATGAAGTAACATTTTCATGTCTTTTTGTAATACCCAATACCTCTCTCTCTCTTTTTATCTCTCTCTCTCTCTCTGTTTGTCAGCTGTCATCAGCACAGAAACCAGCACTTGAAGTGTACAGTATTCTCTGTGTGTGTGTGTGTGTGTGTGTGTGTGTGTGTGTGTGTGTGTGTGTGTGTGTGTGTGTGTGTGTGTGTGTGTGTGTGTGTGTGTGTGTGTGCGTGTGTGCGTGTGTGTGTGTTCTCTTCTCACAGAGGAAACGAGTGAAGATTGTTAAAGCCTCACCCTTCAGGCAACTCCAGGCTCACTGAAAACACAGGAGACCTGCTTACAGCCACAGAATACCAATAATATGAGTGTTAGAGACAGTGCGAAAGAATGTGACTGTTTTCATTCCTTTGGGAACTATATTAGTGAATGTATATCATGTGACTATATAAAAAGAGTGTGTGTGTAAGGCAAATGACCTTACACACACACACACACACACACACACACACACACACACACACACACACACACATTATGTGTATTATCACATTCCAACAAACAAGGCAACTCAAAGTACTATTTACACAACATTAAGAGCATTATTAAGACTGAAACACCTTTTAAAAAGAACAGTCGGATTCAATTAAAAATAGATATCAAAAAGTTTAAAGAATAGAACATTTGAATAAGTTTAAATAAATAAGAAAAGGAAATGACTGTGCAGCACAAGAATCAAAAACCTGAGTAAATGTCTCTGTAGTTTTTTTATTTTATTTTTGGGGGCATTTTCTGAGCCTTTATTTGATAGGTACTGTGTACAGTAGAGAAACACACAGAGAAAGTAGGGGAGTGACAAGCAGCAAATTGTCCGAACGGCCCTGAATCAAACCGAGAATGACTGTCAGGCTTTAGAGCCCATGTGGCATGCGTCCTAAACATTGGGCTATCAGGTCACCCCCCGAGGTGTAGCAGACCTGCAGCTTTCTGGGAGTTAGTTCCAAATATATGGTGCAAAAAAAAAAAAAAATGCTGGTTTTAGGTTTTGAGGACATGAAGGTGGCCGTGTGTGTTTGTCCGATGACCTAAAGTGGTCTGGTTGGTTCATGATGGATCTCTCAAATCGGAAATGTATTTTGGCCCTAAACGAAGTATTTTGAAATCAATTATTGTTTACTTCTGGGAACTGGAGTAGTATACTTAATTTCTTTGTATTAGTAAGGATTTGATCAGGAGTTTTCTGTATCAACTGCAGCTGTCTGATTTGTAGGGAGACCTTGGTTTGCTGAGTGGGAGACTGGGGTTCGATCCCAGCT
Organism: Gymnoscopelus braueri; assembly: GCF_963280865.1. Lineage (NCBI taxonomy): Eukaryota > Metazoa > Chordata > Actinopteri > Myctophiformes > Myctophidae > Gymnoscopelus > Gymnoscopelus braueri. The sequence continues at coordinate 23,222,440 of NC_137622.1, forward strand.
CGGGTCTAAATCAATGCACATGCACAAGGTTTTCAAAATCCTGCTGAAACACAAGTCATTTAAGAGCATTCTTTTAGGTGATAGTAGGCTGACTTTGTAATTGTCTTAATGTGGCATTTGAAGTTCAGGTCTGAGTCCATGACGACTACACCCAGATTTGATATAGGCTTGGGTTGTGGTTTTTAATATTACCAATTGAATCTGAGCATTAACTTTTAATAGTTCTTCCTTGGCTCCAAAAAAACTATTAATTCAGTATTGTCTTTGTTTAATTGAAGAAATATGGCACATCCAGGATTTGTTCAATGCATTTACTCAGTGCCTGCATCAGACTATTGGTTATGTAAATTTGTGCTGACAGACTCAACAAAGTACTTTGAACAGGGCTTTAATGTGGAATTTACAGTTCACCATTTATAGTCAATTATTCAGAGAATTAATACAAGACAGGGAATCACAGGTGATCACTTAACAGTCAAATTAATTCAGAGAATGAAATTCTAAACTGCGATCAAAGATGACTGCTATCAATCAAAGTCCAAGAATATAAATATAAACAGAAAGGCTGCAAAATACAAACTGGCATGCAAAACAGAAACAAAGCCCAGACAGATCAGCAATGGTAGTTGTAATTTAGAATAAGCAAATGTGTCAGTCGGTTAAACGGACAGACGGAACACAAAGTAACACATGACACAATCTGGCAGGGAACAAACTGAAATGCAGGGTTTAAATGGCAGTGAGTGTGATTAGCATAATGGTGTGAATGTGTGATGGTCCTCTCTGATTGGTTGGATGGAATAAGATAATTAGTTGGTGTGATGACTGTAATGATAGGAGATTGATAGCTATGCGGGGCCAAGACACACATGGAAGGAGAAAAAGACGAAACTCGTGTGCAACCACTCGCTTCCACCTCCTGACAGATAGACAAGAAAAACAAAACACACTGGTTTTCCATAATCTGAGCCAGTGAATTTACGTACATTTATGCAGTATTGAACAGAAGAGGCCCCAGAATGCAGCTGCATGGCAAAATCCACAATCATGTTTCTCTGCTTATGTGTAATTACCTACAGTATAGACACAATGTAGTCCCTCCCCTTTAACTGTGATTTAGACTAATTTAGTACTGTGCCAGAAAGTACGTCCCTCCCTGTTTTCCCAGTCAGTCTAGTAATATGTTGTGGGTGACCATGCCGAAAGCAGCACTGAGATCCAGTTACACTGAAATTCTGCCACTGTCTGTTTTTTAAGTGGATATCATTGAACAAGCATTTTCAATGTTGTAGTGTGGTCAAAATCCTGACTGGAAGAGATGCAAGCCAGTGTTTTAGAGCCAAGAAGTTTTTCAGTTGTTGAAAGACAGCTTTTTCAATGATTTTTGATATGGCCTATAATTGTTCATTAGTGAGATGTCTCTAGACTATTCTTTTGTAAGAGTGGCTTGATGACGGCAATTTTCAGGGTCTGTGGGAAGAAAACGAGAGCGATGAGACGTGTTGACAATTTGTATATCAAGGTAGCAGGAGAAGGATTTCAGATGTTGTATAATGTCCTTCAAGTTTTTATGATTGATCGGATGAAATTTTAATGAATTTTAAGTTGACACACATATCCTGTACCCGATATGGAGGCACTGACTGCTTGTCTATATTCAGAATTCTGTCATTGAAGACCCTGGTGGATATAGAAGTTCAGAGGATGTGTCAGATCTGGCTGAGGGGGTGGAGGACACAAAGGGGGGTTTAGGGGAGAGAAAATGGGAGTATGGCAAATTTGGGGTCAATTTGGTTCCAGCAGTGACCAACTCACTATGTGTGCATGCATACGCATGCATGCATGCACGCACACATCTCCACCGGGGTCAGTCAAATACTGTGATGTCAGTCATCCTTCATCTTCAATTAGCCATTCATCACTGCTCTATCTCTTCATCCCTCCTTCTCTGTCATCTGTCCTTCCTTTACGCCCGAGGGGAAGGTGAGAGAGAGACAACAAAAGGGAGAGATAAATGGAAAGAGAGACAGAAAAAAGAGCAAAGAAAGAAAGAAAGAAAGAAAGAAAGAAAGAAAGAAAGAAAGAAAACATGATTGGAGAAAGGTTTGCTGAGAGGAACGTGCAATAATTTGACATTCGCACAAGAAATGAGATTTCTTAGAGAAGAGGTACTTCTGAAAATGTCAGGAAGCGACAGACATGGGTGAGAAATAATGGATACCAGAGAGGAACCAGCTGAAGAACACGCAAGTAGGAAAGGATAGAGGGGAGAAGAGCCATAATTGAGATCTGATGAATGGGACAGTGCCAGTTTGAAGAGCGTCCTTGCTGTATGATGTGAAATATCGACCGTCTATCAGCTCCAGTCACCTCAGCAAAGCACTCCCCCGACAATGGCTTGGTGTGTCATGCTTACAAATCATAACCTGCATCTATCCTCTGTCCTTCTGTTCTGTTCTGTTCTGTTCTGTTCTGTTCTGTTCTCTTCTCTTCTCTTCTCTTCTCTTCTCTTCTCTTCTCTTCTCTTCTCTTCTCTTCTCTTCTCTTCTCTTCTCTTCTCTTCTCTTCTCTTCTCTTCTCTTCTCTTCTCTTCTCTTCCGTATGTTCTTCTGCCTAGTTGCTGCATTGGGTTACATTCTTCGCTGTCTTGCTGTTTGAATTTTATGTACCGCTCAGCCACAGCCAAATTAAAGTTCCAACGCAGAGTGGTACAGTGAGTACATGGTGGCATAAGTCAGCATGTACAACTGGGTAGTTTATTCTGCAGTGTTTCTGAATAAGAGCTATAAATGGCTAAGAGCAGCAGATAAATTGTCTCTGTCACTCTACCTCTGTCTGGGTCTGGGTCTGTCTCTGTACCACTGTATATTTCTCCCTCTGTGTCTATCTCTCCCTCTGTCTGTGTCTCTCTCCAGCTTTTGCGTTTCTCTGTCTGTCTGTCTGTGCCTGTCTCTCCCTCTGTTTGTGTCTTTCTACAGTACATCTGTCTGCGGTCTTTACAGTACCTCCCCCTAACTGTGTCTGTCTCTCTCCATCTGTCAGTCGAGAGATAGACAGCTACCTTTTTCTATCTGTGTGTCCCGACCCTTCCTGTCTCTATCTGTCCCTCCATGTCTGTCTCTCTCTCCATCTGACAGTCTTTCTCTCTGTGTCATTCCAGTCCAGAGTTGTGGCCTGTATGACAGCAATCCTCAGTCAGATGGATGACCGTCACTATTCATTATACATAGAGACCTTCACCAGCAGCGCCGACCTGGTGGTAAGAATACGCACGCACGCACGCACGCACACACACACACACACACACACACACACACACACACACACACACACACACACACGTGCACACACACACACACACACACCCTCCAGAACAATCTGTTCAAGCATGACACAGATCCTGATATTGCAAACCCCCATAAGCAGAGCCTAAAGACACACAATTATTACATCAAAATGATCATACAGTATGCATACTGTATGAATCCCTTGAAAACAAATAATAATAATAAAATAATACATCCACAGACCTTTAAAAATATTTGTGTAATAAAAGAACCCCCCCCCCAAAAAAAAAACTGGATTGTGAAATAATAATTTCATTAATTTTGTCAGCCCGACAGAACTCCAGAATGATTGTTTTGTTTACCTCTGTAAGCTTACAGACACTATTATTCACGTGTGCTTCTGTTTTCCTTGGGCACGGTACTTTTTTCCCACTAAAAACATTCTTGGAGGCAGCCATTGCATTACAATTTTGCAAACTGCATTATTACTGCCTTATAGGGAAATAACTAACCTTATGCAACAGAGGTGTTGTAACTGCAACATCTAGTGGCTGAATCTTGTCTACTGCACCTTTAAATAGACTGCATGGTTGAACCATTACGATGGTGGTGGGGATATGCGATAAGAACGAAAAGAAGCATGGGACAGGCTAGACTTCCGCATCTGCCTGATACATATAAATCACGTAGTAAAAGTAAAACATATTTTTTCACATTTGACTACAATAACAAATTCTCAAACACATCAAACATTGTAACACAAGCTAATGTGTTTTTTTCATTGCAGGACTTCCTGATTGAAACCTTCCTGATGTTCAAAGATCTGATAGGGACTAGAGGGACAGTCTATCCATCCGACTGGATGGCTATGATCATGGTGCAGAATAGGTACTGTACTGGATCCGCACGCATGCACGCATGCACGTACACAAACACACACACAACGATAGACAGGTTCACTCTGCTTTCTTTCTCCATCTCCCCATTACACGATTGTGCTCTCTCTCTCTCTCTCTCGCTCTCTCTCTCTCTCTCTCTTGCACACGCACACACACATACGCACGCACGCATGGATGCACGCACGCACGCACGCACGCACGCACACACACACACACGCACACGCACACACACACACACACACACACACACACACACACACACACACACACACACACACACACACACACACACACACAGTCTCTCCATACTATTCCCTTTCCCTCCCTCTGTCTGTCAGACAACCCATGGAATAGTGCATATTATATTCACACTGTATGAGTGCGTTGCATCACAAATGCACCCTATCAACAGCCACAGCCGCACGGGCCTGACGATTTCCTACGAAAATAGCCGTTCCCCGTGGACCAATTATTGACACCGGCAACATAAACACGCAGATATTTTGACAGGGGTGTCTTTGCTCGTACTTCTGAACGAGCCAATCCACTGACAGACAATAATATTTCTGCGGGGTCTGCCAGCCGCAGATAATGGTCCAGGCCTGAAGATAATTGCTAGACAATCCGTCCTTGAACTCAATGTTTGTCAGAAAGATTTCAAAACATTGCATAACAACTCATCACTTTCAAGCCAGATTGAAGTGGAAGTGCTCATGCCCCCTGACATGAGATAAATTCAGAGCACTGTATCTTTCGTCTTCCTGCATGTACAAAATGAACCCTGACAGGAAATCCACATTGGCCATATTCAGTAGAAGTACTCCGATTCTTTTACAGTAGCAACACCAAAATTTAGAAATAATCTGTTTGTAAAAGTCCTGTATTCAACATTTTACTTGAATAAAAGTACAAAATAAAGTACACATGATATACTTACAGTACCAAAGTAAAAGTACCCATCATGAATGGAGCATTTCACACATATTGTAAATCTGTTGATTTTTTCAAAAATAGCTGATCTACAATCTCACAACGCATTGCAATGCGACGTGTTGTGAGCTTGTAGATCTGCTATTTTTGAATAACTGAAGTATAAAATAGGCCTTAATTTATGAATTGACTGTATGTTCTGTAATAAAAATAAAAACCTGCAAAATAACTAAGTAGTAACTAAAATTGGGCGACAATTATTTTGGTGGAGCAACAAAGTATCAAAAGAAGCATAAAAAAATCTGAAATACTCAAGTAAGGTAAAAGTACCTCAAAACTGTAGTTAAGTACAGCACTCAAGTAAATGTACTTAGTTACTTTCCACCACTGGCCATATTCATTCACATTCATTGACAATTCATTCACAATGCGTGTGAAGTTTTATTAACTTTGTTTGAGGTTGAAATTGAAATTCCTGCATGGCCCAGAGAGATATGTATTAGATGCCCGTTGTGCCCTCAATAGGACCACTGATAATTGTACATGTATATATACATGTATATATATATGTACAGAAGCACTGTGCGTTGACACCACTTGCCAGCCATTTAGCTTGTAGTTTTCTTTCTGTGAGACAACACTCCAAAGCAAGTCAAACAAACTACACACCGGAAAACCAGCACCCTGCCGACGCTGTCTACAGCCCCGCAAGATAATATGGGAAATGGATGCGTCTGACAGTGACTGATCGACTTGTGTTTTGGCTGCGTTGACTACGATTACGGCTCTTGTGTCGCAGACGCGTGCCCATATCTTTAGCCTACAGTCACACGCGCGCTTCAGACATGTCAAACGCGGCAGCAGCCGATATGTTAAAATTGGCTAATGGTGGGCGGCAGACAGGCCCGTGGATTACCGCCCGTCACTATGACTCAGACAATCACATAACCATATATAGAGTTCACTATGACTCAGACAATCACATAACCATATATAGAGTTCACTATGACTCAGACATAATGCATAGAGTTCCCACAGCAGCTACACCCAAATATGGCAAGTGTCATGCAGACTGTGATAGCATGACATCAGACCCCAACAAACTGTGCTGTTGACTGCTGTCTGTGCTTGCACATCGGCACACCCATGGCTCTGGGAACACCTAAATCTAACACACCCATTATTATTTCATTATCTGCAGCTGTTTTTATTATGCTTACCATAGCCTGCCATGTTTTCAATCTTATCTAGTCTTTAAACTGAACTGGAAAACAAACTGCTGATTTGTGGAATTGCCATGTGAACTATTTCAATCCATTTCATTTCATTCAGTGCTACTTTGCGTGTGTGTGTGTCTGTGTGTGTGTGTGTGTGTGTGTGTGTGCGTGTGTGTGTGTGTGTGTGTGCGTGTGCGTGTGCACGCGTATTTGTTCAATAGAGTGTTCCTGAGAGCCATCAACACCTATGCTGGCACTATGAACCGCAAGTTCCTCAATAACGATGATTTTGAAGTGCAGGTCAGTACTGTGTGTGTGTGTGTGTGTGTGTGTGTGTGTGTGTGTGTGTGTGTGTGTGTGTGTGTGTGTGTGTGTGTGTGTGTGTGTGTGTGTGTGTGTGTGTGTGTGTGTGTGTGTGTGTGTGTGTGTGTGTGTACATACTGTACTGAACTAAAGTCTCATACTCACATCACCTGAATATTCACTGTATTGACATTGGCATTGCTCATCTCTTTCTCTCTCTCTTTCTCTCTCTCTCTCTGTCTAGTTGTGGAATAACTACTTCCACTTGGCGGTGGCGTTTATTACCCAGGAGTCTTTGCAGCTTCAGCATTTCTCGCCAGCCAAGAGGAACAAGATCCTAGCCAAGTAAGAGTGGACAACCGTATAATTCTTCTGCATTGCCTTCTTTCTCTCTCTCTCTCTCTCTCTCTCTCTCTCTCTCTCTCTCTCTCTCTCTCTCTCTCTCTCTCTCTCTCTCTCTCTTCCCTGCTCTCTTTCTAATGTATTGTGGCATTAACAACATCGTAGTTTACTCTTACTGCCTTTTAAAACCAAAGTGGTGTCACTGGTTTCAGCATATGAACAATCATTCATTTGACTTCATTCTGTGGTGGATTATTTCAGCAGTATTTCCTCTCATTGGGGCGTTTAGGTTAAGACGTTCAGATTAGTAGTATCGATTGCTACTGTACACCAGCCTCATAAACCAAAGAGCATCTCTTTTTCATTCTTAATGTACTCTCTCTCTCTCTCTCTCTCTCTCTCTCTCTCTCTCTCTCTCTCTCTCTCTCGCCCTCTGTCAGGTATGGTGATATGAGGAGACTCATCGGTTTTGCCATACGAGACATTTGGTACAAACTAGGTAAGTAAAAAACCTAAATCTACCTGTCCTGTAAGGATAACTATGGATGACTACTTCCAGCCACTGATTATTTTCCCCCTCAATTCCAAATGATGTCAGAATTCTGTTCTATTACTTGCAATTCCAATATTATATCTCAGAACTGAGTTTTTTTCAATTCTGAGATTATATCTCAGATTTGTATCTCACATTTATTTATAATAGCAGGGTTCAATGTATCACATTGTGGCACACGATTGCCTATTTTCCCTAATAGGGCAGATACTATAGGGCTTAAGCTTTAAGTGGTTAAGAACCCCCCCCCCACGGCCCTGTCTTCATTTGCAAATTGAACACTGGATACTAGTGCAGTGCCTTATGTGGCGTGCTAGGAATACACCCGCCACATGTGAAGTCAATCAGATAAGCAGTTCTACAGTATGCGGAGACAGACAAAATGCACATACAGTACATTCCTTCCTTCCTTTCCTTGATTTATAAAGTATAAAGTTGGAATTGTGAGACGGAAACTCACAATTCAGACACTTTTTTTGTATTAACCACTTGATCCCTAGCATCCCTATTCTGGGGCTAACATTCATTCAAAATAGGAGATCTACAAGTGATTTGAGCTTTTTCAATCTATACTAACGTGTGTTAGAGTGAAAACAGGAGGAACTAAGAAGAGGGTTTAAGTGGTGGTCAAAATGGACTTCCATAAATAACTGGGTTCAGTTTCCTTGTAATGTGTTTGTGTGTACCTGTGTGTGTGTGTGTGTGTGTGTGTGTGTGTGTGTGTGTGTTGTAGGCAGTCACAAGATCTGTTTCATCCCTGGAATGGTTGGACCCATTCTGGAGATGACACTGATACCAGAAGAGGAGCTGAGAAGAGCCACCATTCCTATGTTCTTTGACATGATTCTCTGCGAACACATGCACTCAGGAAACTTCCAAAAGGTCAGCACACACTAACGCACGCACTCACGCACGCACAAAACACAGAACACAGAACACAGAAAGGAATGCACATAAGTCACACACACACACACACACACACACACACACACACACACACACACACACACACACACACACACACACACACACACACACACACACTCACTCACTCACTCACACACACACACACACACACACACACACACACACACACACACACACACACACACACACACACACACACACACACACACACACACACACACACACACACACACACACACACACACACACACACACACAGAGACACATTCTCTAACAAACATGGTTGCAAATCCATTACCTGTGACAACGCACATTAAATTAAAACATCTGCCTTGATTAAATTTGTGTGATTGATACCCCCCCCCCCCACCCCACCCCACTCCACCCAACCATCCTCTCTGTCTCTCTCTTACACACACACACACACACACACACACACACACACACACACACACACACACACACACACACACACACACACACACACACACACACACACACACCTCTTTCTCTCCCTTCCTGTCTGTGTGTCTTTGTGCAGTTTGAGGATGAGATCATTCTGAAGCTGGACCATGAGGTGGAAGGAGGAGAAGGGGATGAGAGATACATGCAGCTGCTGGAAACCATGTAGGTCCTGATCACAACACCTGCTACACACAGCAGCCAACAACAACAGTGCTTAGAATGTGCTGCAGTGCATTCACAGGCTGCAGAATGCCATCAGATTATTTTCTTTTTTTTCATAGTGTGCTTTTCGTAAAGGATGTTTACCCCGTTCAATCCGGGGAACGCATCTCGTGTCTTTGGCTATTCAAAAATAGCAGATATACAAGCTCATAGTGCGGCACCGAGTGCAGCACTATGAGCTTGTATATCTGCAAAAAAAAATGTTATCTTGATTTTTGCAAATCTTTAGATACATATATTTTTAAAGCGAACATTTGTAAAATACTTTGTTCCAGGGACCCCCCCAGAAACAATGAATTGACACAAAATGTTTGCTTTAAAAATATATATATTCAAAGATTTGCACACATTTTAAAGATTTTTCAAAGATAGCAGATCTACAAGCTCATAGCGCGCCACGCTATGAGCTTGTATATCTGCTATTTTTGAATAGCCAAAGAATTCTAAAATGACAGAGATGCGTCCCCGGACTGAATGGGTTAAAAAAATTATAAGATGTATTTAATTGCAAGTTAGTAGGACAGTACTTAACCACTTAAGTCATACAGTATATAAGTTGCTGTATGACAAATAGACACAAAAATAATAATTGAAAATTTGACCAAAATAGGCACAGCAGGGTTAATGTGTTTAAACTCAAAGGGGTGCTATTGTTCTTGGTGACATGTTGACGTTCCTCTGCCAGCCTGCTGGACTGTGCTGCTGAGCAGCCCCAGCTGAGGTCAGAGGTGGAGCACTTTGTTGCCCTGGTGAAGGGGCTCCTCGAGCGTCTCCTTGACTACCGCGCCGTGATGAGCGACGATAGCCGCAACAACCGCATGTGCTGCACCGTCAATCTCCTGGTAAGTCTCCTCGCCCCTCTCCAAGAAAATATATACTCTGACCGGCTCACAGAGTCTCACGCTGCCCAGCCTCCCGCAGATACGTGGCTTAATAACTTGAATTAACACTGGGGATTTTGCTGTGTGGTAAGTCCCAGCTTCTGTAAGCCGGCGGGTGGGCTCACAGAAGTATGTATCTTCAGTCTCCTTGATCTTCCCAGAGTTATGGGTCTTGATAAGCTGTGCTATTGCACCAATTCCTACATAGTTAGACCACATTGCAAAATCCTAATTTAAACTACTCAGGACTTTGCTATACACGACTGGACTCAAATGAACTGCCAAAATTGAGTAAATATATAGGCATAGATCACATAAAATAATTGTGCTCGTAGGCTGTTGGGTTGAAGCAATCCATCAGAGAAGCCATCTGGTTGCCTTGTTAGATTCTACAAGTAGCCCATCTTAAGCTGGAGGCATGCAATTGTTACAGTATGTTGTTGGTGACGGGGGTGAATGATGTGTTTCAAGGTCTTCCATATCGTCGCTGTTAGGCAGAAGCCTTGTATCTTTTTATGTTGCTCTTAAATTGGTAGCTGTCTTTATGACGGTCTGTCTGTCTGTCTGTCTGTCTGTCTGACCGACCGACCGACCGCTAACCTAGAATCCCTCAAATGTTGTATACTTATTGAAATATTTGGCTTTTACTTTGTTATACTACATTGGATGCAACAGGTAACAGTTTCAGAAATATAAGGTTTCCACCCAACAGCGACGATATGTGTTGGACATGGCATGCTGCGCTCTAGGCTAACGGCTGTAACTGCAAAGGGCTTCTTTTCTTTAGCACTAAAGTAGAGATTTTTCTTTTCCATCTTTTTTTTAATACTCACCTGTAGTTGTACTGTCAAACTTCAGAGAGTTGAGGTGCTGATCTTAAGTGCTGAAGGAATAAAACCCCTTCAATCACTTTCCTCATTGATCGGTCTGGAGCACAGAGGCCCCAGGCAATAATCCCACCCACACTGACTGAACAGAGAGGTTGATTGAGACCCTGATCTCAGGTCAGGCCCTCGGATCATGGATCACTTTTCCTACATGTGCTTTTTGTTTTTACGACGTGGCTTCGTAGGAGGCTATAGCTTTCTAGAACATGGTCTATCTGTGTGTCTGTCCGGGGCTTATCTTGCAAACCACTGGATGGATCAGCACCACATTTCTTTTTAACATATTGTGAAAATGGGAGTCAGATTGGGTTCATATTTTATTCCATGCGTTTTGCTGTTTGCTATACAGTAGGTTTCATCAGCCACTGCCAGTCCCATAATCTGTCTTCAGTACAGTCTCCTTGCCAAAGTTAATTCCATGCTAGTCTTAGTTTAGCTGTAACAGACTGCACCAAGTCATCTCCACTGTCCCACCTTCCTTCAACTTCTGTCTTCTACTTTTCATTGTTTGGAATGTCAGTTAATATTAATTATTGCATGTGGGTTTTTCTGCTCAGCCTGTGATAGTTAAGTCAAGTAAGAGTCAGGAGAGAGTGGGGCTTGAGAGGGGGAGATATAGACACACACAGGTGCACAGCAACAACAACAATAATAACAATGACAGCTATAGTAACAGTCCCCCGGCGGTCTAAACCTATAGCAGCATAACTAATGGCTAGTCCCAGGTGAGTCTGAGTCAGCCTTAACTACACTCTTTATCAAAAAGGAAAGTTATAAGCCTATACTCTTACTTTAAACTATACTATACACTTTCTGGACCAAAACCTGGGAGAAGTTTGCACAGGAAATTAGTCTTTTTAGATGTTTAGATATTATATTGGGGTGTTTGGTACAGTCATTGACAATTACAAATGAGGCACATACACCATCATTTTTGTGAGAACTGGTAACAGAAACAACAAAGGACAAGATAAGGTTGCAATCATTAATAATAGAGAATAAAATCCAAGAAAAAACAAAGGATATTTTCTAACAATGGGACATACAGCCTACACTGTCTTTGAAACGGATGCTGATAGCGCTGCAGCCATCAACAAGAAGCAAAGAAAGAAACGGTTAAACTACAGATTACACAGTAAGTGTAATTACTGTAAGTGGTGGGTTATTACATACTCTCT
>NC_137622.1:23239530-23285615 GCF_963280865.1 Gymnoscopelus braueri
CAAGGTTTACTTGCTCCATAATTTATCAGTGTCTGCTGTGGTGTCTTTGGCCTGTGGTTCTCCGTCCCAGTAGTTTGGGTCTGGATCTGACAGAGACTGATTGAAACGGACGGAAAGATAAAACACAGAAGATGGGCAAGCGGTTCAATGTAAGATTGGTTTTCAAAAGGTTGGCTTTTTTTCATTGAGCCCAGACAGTGCTTATAAAACATTCATGTCTTCCGTCCATGCCTCGTCATCATCTCTACTAGAGTACATTGTTTATTCACTGAAATTAGAATTGTATGGTTTGGAAAGAAAATGATAGAGAGAGAGGAAGAGGGAGATGGGGACATTTTTAGTATATCTGTGTGTGCTTGCATGCGCGTCCACGTGCCTGTGTGTGTGTGTGTGTGTGTGTGTGTGTGTGTGTGTGTGTGTGTGTGTGTGTGTGTGTGTGTGTGTGTGTGTGTGTGTGTGTGTGCACTGTGTGTACATTATCATCAATACTTCAATGGCTAATATGGGGAACAGCTTGTAGCCAGGGTAGAAGTTGATCAACAGTGACATCTAGTGGGGATATTTGTGAACTATATGTTAAAATGATTTTTATCTCTTGTGTGTGTGTGTGTGTGTGTGTGTGTGTGTGTGTGTGTGTGTGTGTGTGTGTGTGTGTGTGTGTGTGCGTGTGCGTGTGTGCGCGTGTGTGCGTGTATGTGTGTGTGTGAATAGATACCTCTACAAGCTGAGGGACCTTCACTTGGATGTGGAAAACTACACTGAGGCAGCATACACTTTGCTGCTCCACTCTCGACTCCTGAAGGTTAGACACGCATGCACGCACGTACGCACAGAAAAGCACACACATCTGAATACACACGGCTAATGAGATTCTGAACAGGGCAGTTTATTACTGGACATTGTAACTCAGCTACATCATTTCCAGACCCCCTGTCTGTCTGCAATAGGAGCCAAAGGATTTTATTGGTTGACAAATGGGCCCCATGACGCGGGACCACTAACCGATGAATTTCCGACTTTACTTTATGACACAGGGTTTGATAACACGGCTTGATTGCTATGGTGATTTATGCACTGTGTGTGTGTGTGTGTGTGTGTGTGTGTGTGTGTGTGTGTGTGTGTGGGGGGGGGGGGTGTGTGTGCGTGCGTGCGTGCGTGCATGCGCACGTAATTATCTCTCTGTGTGTGTGTGTGTGTGTGTTTTACACCTCACATGTATCTTCATCTATTTTATGGAGCACTTACAGACTCACAGGAATAAGAGCATTTCCCCGTTTCTTTCTACAACCCCACCACCCCTCCAAGTATCATTACATCGCAGCAGTTGAACTCGTTCTAACTGTTCTTATGGCCTCCATTCATCTCTACTGTCAGCCCTACCAGGCCCAATTCACACTAATAGACGGAGCCAGCTGGAGAGCACAGCATGTAGTAATTCTCTTCCACACGCTGTCCTAACCAGCTTGCACACTTTGAGCAATTAGGAAACTCTACAACGTTTGGAGGGTTCCTGGACTAAATGTTCCTCAAATCCTCTTTATACTCAATATTGTCGCAGTCGGGCGGAAATTGTATGTCCAAAACAGTTATACTTTTCAGGAAATAGAAAAAGCAACTTGTGCTCCAATGATACTTTTTATTGGCTTCATATCCTATATTAAAATCAGACTCTAACAAATCATACAAGGATCCATATAAGGAGCTACACGTCAACGATGATCATATATGGAGTTCCGGGTTGACCATGATGTCCGAATATGGAGTCCATGAAGTCACTCATAACCTCTTGAGTAACCATGGCGGACATAACCACTTTCAAGTAACCTGGCGTCTCTATTCTAGGCATGTCTTTATAGGCGAAACACTGTCATCTGACATAGTATAAAAGCAGGGTGTCAATTGGGTATGGCAGGTGCAGGTCCAGAAAAAAAAAACGTGCATTTCGGGGGTTTTGGTAGGTTTGACCCCCCAACAAATTTCTAGGTGTCCCTTATTTTAATCTCTGGGAGTTGGCAACCCTAACCTTGCCATATACCTTAGCTTTTGCTGAACTGACGCCACTGTATAAAAGGTCATTCCAGGTCCAGTCTACCAGGCACCACAAATTAAAAACAAAACAAGCAGAGACGCATGCTTCATCATTTTTATACTGGTCGAAAGTGACTGCTGAATTATATTCATGGAAATTGTATAATTATGTTCCTCCAATATTACATCTTCAGGATAAAATACTCTGTAATTCAAGTGATGATGAATGAGTGTCTTATTTAATTGATGTCCTGAATGGGTACTGTGTGAGTATACGGTTTGTTTTCTTTGTTGCACTGCCTGCTGAGCCAGTGTGTGTGCAAGACAAATAACCCACAGGGATAAAATAGAATGATGATAATATAGATTTATTCTGTTCTGATAAAGGCAGAGCACTTTCATACGACTCATTGTAGCTTTATCAGAGCAGGTCCTTCCATCCCTCTGATCTTATAAGAGCTGTTTCTGACAAAATTTAATGAGAGTGAAAAGTGTGTTTGTATTTCAGATCAAGGTGTCTGTGCCTATACTCTTGACACACATATATCATTTTTTGTTCTTTCTCACTCTCTCTCTTCTTCTTCCTTCCTCTCTCTATCATTCCCAGTGGTCAGATGACATGTGTACCCAGATTGACTTCCCTGGTTCCCAGACCCAGCGGCAGCTCAAAGAAACCCTCTACGACACAATCATTGACTATTTTGACAAGGGCAAGGTGGTTATGCCTTCACAGTGTGACATGCAGTACATACACAGTAACGTCCTCTGAGAGTGTAAAAATGGGCCTGTAAGGGTCCAGTTTTACACACTCAGGGGTTAAATTAGCACTCCAAATTATTCACTGTACTGTATGTGGTCAATTCAAGCTTGGCATTAAGCTGCTTTGCCTTGATTGTAAATGTGTTTTTTTTGCACTACATTTAGATTTTACTTTTGAGGAGCAACTGTTTACTTTCAGTCTGACTCTGTGCAGTACAGTATATAAAAGAGGCAGTCATTACCATTCTGCACACAAATTGTGCATGGATATTTCTCTCCACTCATCAGGGGACTGAGAACAGAGCAATTTAATAGCCATATCCACCATGACAGCTGTTAAAGATTTATTAGTAGATGGTCTAATGAAGTAGCTTACACTTCTGTTTCTGTCCTTTGTGTGTGTGTGTGTGTGTGTGTGTGTGTGTGTGTGTGTGTGTGTGTGTGTGTGTGTGTGTGTGTGTGTGTGTGTGTGTGTGTGTGTGTGTGTGTGTGTGTGTGTGTGTGTGTGTGTGTGTGTGCGTGTGCACGCGGCGTGTGTAGATGTGGGAGGAGGCAATCACGCTGTGTAAGGAACTGGCTGAGCAGTTTGAGAACGAGATATTTGATTATGAGCTGCTTAGCAAGAGACTGGTAAGATGAAAGAGAAAAACACGCTTTCATGCACTCATTTAATGTCCAAGTTTTGTGGAGTTACTTTTTAGTTCTGTCTCCTCTGAATTCCCTTCACTAGAGGCCAAGGGAAAAATGTAGGAAAAGTTGGGTTTTCACCCTAGCAATAGTAAATTAATTCTGTTGCCAACTATAGACAGATCATTGGGCCTCATTTACAAAGCTCTTTGTACATTTCTACTACATTTACTGTAGGTTTGCTACTAAGAAAGGGTGTGTACAGCCTTTATTTGTGTGCATCTCAGGTGTATCAGATGATGAATTCCATGTTCATAAATCAAACGCACGTTCATGTGTGCATCATTTGCATTGTTCCACGCCCCGTTTTAAGACCATAAAAGGCAACTGCAATATACAACACAAAACCAACTTCAGCGTGGTGAGAACTCCATAGTACCCACGGCATCGCTCATCAAAAAGAACAGATCTTCAAGGTTACAAAACTTCACATCACAGTGCTTTGACAGCTTGTAGATCTGGTTTATTTGGCAAGCGAGTCACTTACGCGGATCAGCTGAACGTGAATAAAGTATTCCTCTCATGTAGAAGAAAGTTGCTATGTTTAACATCACAGGATCAAATAGAAATACCTTCCTTCACCTTTGCTGAGGTACAAAAAAAACAAAAACGCATTCAAACATGATGCTAGAATCCAGGACATACTGGAACGCCACAATCCGTCTTTTGGCTGCTGAAGGAGTGCTAAAATGGTCAAATGCTTCCGTTAAGAAAAAAAATTCCGCCCTGCACGCTTTTTACATTGGCTATTCAAAAATAGCAGATATACAAGTTCACAGCTGAGTAGAGTGAGTGCAGAGTGCATAGTACCTGAAAATGTGTCTCTCTGAAAAGTGTCTGTCTCTCTCATCTCCCTCTCTCTTTCTCTCTCTCTCTTTCATTTGTTTCCTGCAGGTGATGCAGTCCAGATTCTATGAGAGCATTATGACGATCCTAAGGCCTAAGCCAGATTACTTTGCCGTGGGCTGGTATGGACAAGGCTACCCTCCCTTTCTTCGGGTTAGTATGCTCAAATGACCTCTGTTGTGGGGAGCTAAGGTGGATAGCTAGTGCTTTTTTAAATAATGGCATTATTTTCTCAGCCACCAAATAGCGAACATAAACAGACAGACACACGCTCCTTACTGTACATGATTCTGATTCATCCTGCTTTGTAAAATGGATACTGTAGTGTCTGTAAGAGTCTCTAACAAGGAAGGACACGCATAGGAGGTCCAATGTAAGCCTAGTTGACAATGTAAAGATGTCAACTCATTCATGGAGGTACAGGCGAGGCAAACTCTTTTTTAGGAATGTCAACTTTTGCAGCCCATAACTCTCTCTCACACACACACACACGCACACACACACACACACACGCACGCACACGCGCGCGTGCTTCTTTGAAACAGCACCAATAAACACTGTACCTCCTGCTACCTTTTTTTACCCAGCCTTATGGCATCACGTTATGCACTCACCTACATATGATAGTAATGTTTCTAAATAGCATGTATTGTACACACTTGCATATGATGCTGATGTTTCTAAAATAACATGTACACACCTGCCTATGATGCTAATGTTCTAAACACTGTATCATTTACACGTATATACCTGCTTTCACATACGCTATCTGTTTGTATGTACTGTATATATCTATTTTGTTTTCTAGCTCTTTCCCTTTGCTCTCACTCTACATCTATCCTCTCTTCTCACGGAAGGAACACAGCAAAACGATGGAGCGCACATGAGAAAAATAATTTCACCCACTGCTTCTTTACACCTGTAAAGCTGTGATGTGTCAAATAAAGCTGATTTTATTTTATATTCTTATTCTGACACAGACTAGCTCCTAATGTCCTTTTCCCATTTGTTCAGAACAAGGTATTTATCCACCGTGGGAAGGAGTACGAGCGTAGGGAGGACTTCCAGAACCAGTTGATGAGCCAGTTCCCCAGTGCCGTGCGTCTCAACACCACCACCATGCCCGGGGATGACATCAGGAACTCCCCCCTGCAATGTATCCTATACACACATGTATTCAAATCACAGGAGAAGCCTACACAGCAGTTGTAAATGGTGCATTCATATAGCGCCTTTAGTGGAGCACTCCATGCAAGGAACCAACCGGCTCATGGGGAGCAGTTAGAGGTTCAGTGTCTTGCTCAAGGACACAAATCCATGTGGGGCCGGGGATTGAACCGGGAACCCTACGATCAAGGGCAGATATATACGGGTGGGCCTCTCCCACCCAGATTGAATCCGGGCCCACAGAGATTGAGAGCTTTCCCCACCATATGAGATCCATGAAATGTTATGCGCGGTATACAGTAGAATCGCATTATAGCAGACACTCTTCTAGACAATACTTGTGATTCCACCAGACACATTTCAGACGGCTCGCAGAAGTGGCAAGTGTGCGCCTTCCGCACAAATGCAACTTGTCTATATTTTTCCACATGCCACCATAGAAATATGGTCATATTGACCTAAGGTCATTATAATATCTAAACTAATAAAAACTCACCCGGATTTTTTCCAGGTCCAGTCATTAGAAATGTTCTGTAACCGCAAGTCCGTAACTGCGTCCGATTCCAAGGTGGCAACTCTCTACCTCCAGAGCCAGTTCCGACCCTCAATTGTATAGGTTTAGGTTTAGGGATCAGCATGGTGTGGTTCCTCAACATATTGCTCCAGATATCCAGTGTTTCACGGTGCAACCTGTCTTGGAAATCCCTCCTCGGCTGAAGAACAAACCTGTCCCTGACCAGATTATCAAGTCAGTTCCTTCCATTACCGTATATCTGTTATTACCTCATAAAGTACCTTATCGTAAACTTCAAATACTGTTACAAAATGATCAGCTAATGTCGTTATAAATCAATTCTGATGATGTAATCACCTTTCAAGTATTATTTTATCATCACGATGAGACAGGAGGCAGGAGAGAGCATAAAATGCAATTCTCATAATGTCTCTCTCTCTCCCTCTCTCTCTCACACACTCTCCTTTTCCCTCCCCAGTTTCTACAAGTCCAACTATGTGCAGCGTTTCCACTACTCCAGGCCTGTGAGAAAAGGGCCTGGGGATCCCAACAATGAGTTTGCTGTGAGTGACTGCCTCAGTTACTGCTGTTGTCATGTGTAAACTTAAAAAATAAATTACAACACATCATCGCAGTCACTCACCTGCCTCATTCGCTTTATGTTGCTCAGTAACTTTAGGTGCACAGATAGTTTTATGTAATCTACTGTAGTCTTTCAAAGTAGAATGGTCTGCACTCACATGTTGCTCATATTCACGTTCCTTCTATGGGGAAGCAAGCACACAGCATACGGTAGCCGTTTCGGTTTGTCCTTACAATTTACAATTTAGGCATTCAGCAGACGCTCTCAACTCTTTGACTGCCAGAAATAAAACATCATTTTGCCACGCCACTGCCAGCGATTTTTCAAGTGTTTTCACTCACCTTTGAAAAATCATAGAATATTTATCTCCAGTATGATCGATCCCCCGATCGCTTTAAAAGACGTATCCAAGTCTTGTAGAATTTACTTTACTGGAGTTTTTCCATTTCCTTTACTGGAGAATTGGGGGGAAGAAAGTGAGCCGCCGCGATCATCCGTTCCAGGCCAGTTGAATGAAGGTTGTTTTCGCCAAAAAGCAACACAAACAGCGGAAAAGCCATTCTTCCAGATCGAATTACAAGGGAAAGAACGGGCTGTTCGTTTTGCGATCACGTGACCCGCTGCTCCTCGCCTTCTCTGGGATCCACACGGTGACCCATAGGCGAGCGAACAGCGCCATCTGGTGGAAAACCACAGAAAACACAAAATCTCGTCATTGGCGGTGTGGGCCATAGCAAAATATGACGAGAAATCTCGTCATTGGCAGCCAAAGAGTTAATCCAGAGCGATTTACAGTAAAGAAAGGAAAACACGAGGTATTACATCAAATGCACAGAAATTGTAATCTAGGATCATAGATAAACCAATAACTTATCATCAGTTTAAACAGTATAATATTTAAAAAAAAATCTGTACATTTAAACTATACGCGCTATAGGATGCCAGGTTCTCCTTCAGTGTGTATACGACAAGCCTCCACCTGTGATGATTCTCATGTGTTTACTGGTGACTTAAAGGTCCTTGATGGTGTGAGCAGCTGTCATGGCCCCACTGTCATGTGAAACACATCCATAACACATTTTCTACTTTAAAACACATATATTCTTGAAAATTATTCTTCTTTTTGGTATACATGTAACCAGGAAAAAGCCCATTGAGATACAATCTCTTTTTCAAGGGAGACCTGGCCAATACATGCAGCAGAACAGCATTTAAAAGTTACATTGACACATTATGATGATAAAGTACATTAAAACATCTTCCAAGTGTTCCATGTTGTGGGCACTCATTATGAAAAGACAGTTTTTCCCAATGTAGAAACAACCCTGGGAACTTTTAAAAATAGCAGCCTGCTGGACCGTGTTTGGTAAACAACTACAGTAACTGCAAAACTAATAAATGTACTCATCTTGACACCAGCATATTGTTTGTTTCAGAATTGTTCAGTATAGAAGAGTGAATAGTTTGTTAGATAGCTTACTTTTGCCACTGATCTTATTTCCTTCTCTCCTAGTCCATGTGGATTGAGCGGACCACCTTCACCACTGTCTACAAACTGCCAGGGATCCTGCGCTGGTTTGAGGCCACTGACATGACACATGTAAGTTAATGTACTTTTTGACGTGCATGTATTTTATTGACGTGCTTCTTAATTCTTCCATCTGCCTCACCTTTATAACTCCTGTCCTTTCTCCTTCTGTCTCTGTCCTCCTTTCATGATTTCTGACATCTCTTTCTCTCTGTCCCTTTCCTTTTCACTTCTATCCCTCCTTCATTCCCATCGTCTCTCTTTCGCTCCTTCACCTCACACTCAACCCCAAACTTCTCCTGCTCTCTCCCACTACTCCCCTCCTCCCTTGCAGACCACCCTTTCTCCATTGGAGAATGCCATAGAGACCATGGAGTCCACTAATGAGAAGATTCTGACCCTGATCAACCAATACCAGGCTGACCCAAGTCTTCCCATCAACCCTTTGTCAATGTTGCTCAATGGCATCGTGGACCCAGCTGTCATGGGTGGCTTTGCCAAGTATGAAAAGGTCAGAGCTCAAATATCACACTACAGTAACACTCTGCTCATCACATATCCATAGCCTCATTTGTTCACAAAGACAACAAGAAAATAGCATTTCATCAGCACATTACCGGTACATTAATAAATACATTAATAACATTAATGTCAACAAGGAACAACAAGGAGTTGGCTGAGAACACAGCAGGTGCTGCTGGTGGGCCTCGAACTTGATACGCAGCAATCAGTGTGTATTACATATACTGATAATGTACACAAATTATGCGGTTCAGATATGTTGCCTTTTTTGCTCTTTTGTCTTATCTGCAATGTAATATTGTATATTGTATTAGTCATATGATGACTCGGAGTTAAAAGAAACAACAAGAGAAGAGGAAGGGTAGAGGTCCAATAATTTCATGTGTAGCATCTTTCATAGGTTTGTACTCAGCATTTTTCAATATGATTACATATCTTCAGGAAAGTATTAATTCAGAATAAGTATTAATTTATTTCTTGTGCCATGAATTATAAGCTTAAAATCACACTTCCATTTTCTGGATCAGATAGAGCCTTTAACCCAGTGTTGATATCATACAGTATATCCTTATCACCCACGCCAGCACTGAAACTGATTTAATGTCACAAATTCCACTGTCCAAAGGCTATAAGATTGTTAGAGTGGAGGTCCCTCATAATCCTAAATGTCATTACTGCTTACCCTCACACACCAATAAATGTAATAATATCCCAAGTGTGGGAGATCAGTCCTGTTAAAAACTGCCTGCAGAGGCAGAAAAGTCAGTTATTAATTTCCAAACTGCCAGAGCAGGTGAAAAGTATTGCAACCGTTTGTTCAGGTTGTTTTTAATATTTTCTGTGCGCCAGGCGTTCTTCACAGAGGAATACACTCAGATGCACCCAGAGGACAGAGACAAACTGCTGCGTCTCAAAGACCTCATCGCATGGCAGGTACTTTACACACACACGCGCACACACACACACACACACACACACACACACACACACACACACACACACACACACACACACACACACACACACACACACACACACACACACACACACACACACACACACACACACACACACACACACACACACACACACTAATTATACATTTTGTATCTTAGACCCCATTACTGGGTGCAGGGATCTATCTCCATGGCAAGAGGGTGATGGACGACCTGCGGCCGTTCCATGAGCGCATGGAGGAATGCTTCAAACAGCTGAAAAAGAAAGTGGAGAAGGAGTACGGAGTGAGAGAAATGGTAAGGAGAGATAAAGAGAGGTGAAGTTGATTCATATGTTGTTTCTCTCCATAACCCTAAACAACAATTTTAATAATTGATGCAGTTGCCTAATTAAGTCGAAAAGGAGAAGTCTACATCTGGGAGATCAAAGTGCTCCACAAACCTTGGGAGAATAGCTTTGACAAGGGAGGATTGGTACCCATATCCTCCCTGGTAGCCCTGGTAGAATTAGGAGGACTTAAAGGAGTATTTCCTTTTAAAACACTTGTGGGGTCATTTTCACGTCTACTCAGGCTTTTGTGTGCACCCCAGACAGTTTTTAAGTTGCTTGATTCAATGTTTAGATAGTTGGTATTAATTTGATCAAACATACCCCCTGCATACATATTGGGGCGGCCATAGCTGAGTGGTTAGTGAGCCCGCCTAGGGAACCAGCTGGCCCTGGTTGCCCCAGGTTCGATTCCAGGCTATCCCAGCATATGTGCCGATGATATGAAATTTGTCCCTGAGCAAGACTCTTAACCCCAATTGCTCACAGGTTCTCATTGGAAACAAGACCGCAAGGACTTTCATGAACGACCTGTTAAAAGGAATTATCCTTATCCTTATACTGTATATAAGGCCATTCAACCTCAAACCTACGACGTTAACCACATTAGACTCATTGAAAACACACTTCCCTGCTTCTGGTGACTGATATTGTCCTTCTAATGAATGGGGAGACCATTATTTTACCCGTATGTAATGACTCTTACACAGAGGTCCGTGTTTGTTTTTGTCTCCCTCCCTCATTTTGTCCCCGTCATCTATTCCTCCTAGCCGGACATGGATGAGAGGAAGTCCAGTCGTCCTCGCTCCATGATGCGCTCCATCCGTCAATCCATCATCTCCATCTCCTCCCTCCAGGGGTCTGAATGTGGGACCCCAACCAGACTTAGCGTAGACAGGTAACACGCACGCACACTCACACAGAGTCTGTCCCAGATCTGCAACCTTTTCTTTTTGTTTGAACGCATCTCTGTCATTTTAGAGTTCTTTGGCTGTTCAAAAATAGCAGATATACAAGCTCATAGCGTGGCACCAAGTGCTTGTGGTATGAGCTTGTTGTAGATCTGCTATTTGAAAGATCGTGAAAATCTATGAATATATATTTCTAAAGCGAACATTTGTAACTCAAATCTTTGCTTCTGGAGGTCCCTGGAACAAAGTATTTTACAAACTTTTGCTTAAAAAAATATGTATTCAAAGATTTGCACACATTTTCACGATTTTTCAAAAATAGCAGATCTACAAGCTCATAGTGCTCACTCGATGCCGCGCTATGAGCTTGTATAAAGTATAAAATAATGGTTATAGCTAAAATCTAAAATGACACAGATGCGTTCCTGGATTGAACAGGTTAAATACTGTGTCCAACCAAACCCTCTCCCTCTCTTCTGTCCACTTTTTTCTCTCCTTCTCACTTCAGAGACTTCCCCCAAGACACCCCGGCTGACGCGCTGCTGCGCTCCAGCGGCAGCATGAGCATGAGCGTGGCAGAACAGGGGGTAGTGACCGTGGGCGACAGCGAGGTCAAGCTGAGGAAGAGCAAGAAGAAGAGGAAGAGGAGCAGCATGATCTTCATCACAGAGGAGAAAGAGAGGAACAGTTTTTTGGACAACAAACGGGTGAGTAAGAGGAGTATGAGGGAAAAGGGGAAGAGAGTGAGAAACAAAGAGAAAGAAGAGTGAGATGTGAGCATGTATGTTGTGGGGGACAAGAGACACATAATTGACTAGCTAATTGACCAGACACATGGTGGGCATTTTGCTCTTTCATCGCACGATGTAAGAGCAAAATGGTGGGGGTAAAAGTTATAGCCTGATGGAATGTGCAAGCAAGCGCTGTCAGAACTCTTCTCCATAATCGTGAAATTAAATTAAGATGCTACAGGCACTTAAAACTGCTGATGGTATCTATTTTACCTCCAATGTAAAACACAACCAAGACTTGCATTCTCTCTCTTTCACTGGACGTGACATGAGGTCCTGTTGTCATTGTGTGATGTTTGTCAGTGTTAGTTGTGAAGGCTCTATAAGTTTGCGGTTGGTATACGCACCAGAGGCACCCACAGAGAGTACTGTCCATGTACTGTGTGATATTCTGTAGTGGTACAGAAGATCCAGGCCATTGAGTGTGTGTTTGTTGTTTCTGTGCCCTCTGTCTCCCTCTAGCTGTCCAAGAAACAGGAGTTCCGCAGTGACACCAACCTGTCCGAGCCCAACGAGCCTGTCGGTGTTCTGACAAACTCCAGATCCCTGCCTGCCATCACAGGTGCGTAAAACAGATAAGACACGCAGGCATGCACGGCACGCACATTATGCACGCAAGCACGCATTAAAACTATAAAACTACCTCTGTCCACAGGTTTGTCCCTCTCAGTAGTGGCTGGTATGGAGGAGGTGGAGACGGCCAGATCCAGGAGGGACAGTAAGACCCGGTCTATGTGTGGGACCACCTCTGACCGCACTCCAGACCGCCGCTCGAAGGGAGTCATCCAGCTCCTCTTCAAGTCTAAGGTACAGGAAGGAGAAAATATAGTTTTTTAGAGTCTCAACAGAATATAGCCAAGTCCTGGGCCCTGAAAAGTCCGGCCATGATGTAATGTACACAGGTAGGGTAACAAATACTCTTACTGTAAGTGTCTATTTTATGTGCCATATGGTATTGATTGATGCCTTGTTTACCATATTAACAGTGTGTATGTGTTGTGTGTACGTGTTTCTGCATGTGCCTGCATGGGTTTGTGTGTGTTCAACAGAGCTCCAAGTCAGACGATGTGAAGCATGGTGATACAGCCAGAGATAATCGTTTCTGATACACACCTGTGCCAGTGATTCTTCTTAATGCCTTCAGTGACTCGCTATGGTTTTCAATTGTATTATTATATACAGTAAGGCTAGTATTGCGACACGTGCACTCATGCATGCACTCTCTCTCTCTGGGGGTGTCAGGATTAGTTATGCTTTAACATTGTACCATTGGACCATTGATTTGTTTTATTCAATAAAACCTACTTTAGTTGTCTGACCTTTTTTCATTAATGCAAATACAGTGAAGCTAAATACTACCTAAAGAGCTTTCAAATCAATTCAGCTTCTACAAGACTGAACAAATACAAGCAATCCCATTGACACGGTTGATTAAAATGGATCCTGTTAAACTCCATTTCCTGTTTTCTACATTTGTTTGATTGATAGAATCTGATGGAAAAATGTATTGCATAAAGTACATGGTGGTCCCCCTTCCTTCAAAACCACTTTCAACATGATCATGCCATTAATTCAATAAACGGCAAACAATAACAGCTGCTAAAGTCAAATTTCATCAGGTGCAACAGACAGTGGAGACCATCAAATGGCACTGGATTTGCACAATTGAGGCTGTATTGTAAATGCTTGGACTGCAAACTACATTTAGTACTTGCATATCTAGCATATCTACTTTTTTTTTTAAATTTTACATGTTTTTGTCTCTCTGTACTCCTGGATGTGGATGGCAGATCCTTGGCGCTGGACTCCAGAGGTCACTGATCCATTATATACCCCTTTTGTTTTCCTGTGAGAAATGTAATTTGTAATTTGAGTTTATAAAGGAATGATGTTGTCCTGAGATTTTGTAATCATTTGTGCATGGGGTAAGTCTCTACACAGTACAATCCTGAGTGTTGATTTAACAGAGTGAGAGTGTAAACATGGCAGTGACTCAGTGTTTTAAGTATGTAAGCAGATATGAAGTGTGATTAATATTGAGATGAGTAGGTGAGTCAATTTCAATGAGTGACCCAGTCACATTGATGAAAAGCTACCATTGTCAGGAAATTCAAGGGGGAACATTGTAAGTCAAGTGTTGTGTATGTTTACAGTGTTGTGTTAGTAAGTGGTGTATCACTTGACTTACAAACACAACAATCAAACTAACACCGGTACAACTAAAGGGCACTAACAATCCAGCAACTGAAGAACACAAGGCAAGTGTGTCTCAATAGTCTCTGATGGTCACCAGCCAGTGTTTTTTGTTGAGCACCTTTGTTTGTAAATTCACCAACTAAACTAACTAAACTGAGCGACAGGTGATGAAGATGCAATTGCAAAGATATGATCTATTGTTTTATTATTTGGCTGCTTTCTCTCTGGAGCCAATTAAAAGCTGAGGAGTAGTCATAAAAGGTCATCGGCGCAGTAGTTCACCGTAGCATCTGCAGTCTCCACTGTGAATCCTCCCTGACCCCAGCATGTGATCATGGCTCATGTCTGTCAGGTAATTAGGGTTGGGTCAGGCAAGTGACCATGACTCATATACAAGTCAGAATATAGTGCTGTTCCTTTTAGAATTTTTGTTTAAACCAAAAATATTATTATCCTACCTTTAAATGGAATAAGGTGCACAAATGCAGCAATATTTATCAGACAATACTATTTATTCACATGCAACATGTGTAACTACACTTTAATTCTGTCAACAACAGTTTTGTGTATTGTATAATGTCCATCTATTAAAAGAACATTATTTAATTGATATGGACATAAAATGTGTCATTCTAATATCAGATCACAAGAGACAAGTACTGTTCATCCTCTCCAACTGAAAATGACACAACTATTAAATGAATTAATAAATGAATTAATTCTTTATGGGAAATAATCTCAATTTGATCTGAGACATAATAGGGTTTTGTAAGGTTTCACTGAAACCGTTTCAGCATCCTACATTTAACTTGACTTGACTGAAGGGGCATGTAACTGAGTTCCAATTCCACCAGGGGCCACTATAGAGTTTCAGCAATAATTTGTATTTATTTAAATGGTTAAAGGTAGGGTAAGTGATTTACTTTGGTTTAAAAAAGTGTTAAATAGCTCTATATTCTGATAGTACTCATTGCTATAGAGTGTTTGTCCAGTAAAAGGAGTCTCCCATGTCTCTCCAGCTCTTTATTAAACAGAAAATGCATTTTCATTGCTCTCTCCTGATTGGCTTAAAATGTGTCACCTACCTGAAAATGTACTATATATTTTTTACTATATATTATTTACTAAAGAGCTGGAGAGACCCCTGTGACCGAACAAACGCTCTGTAGCAATGATTACTATCAGAATGTAGTACCTTAACAAAACAAAAAAATATCACTCCTACCTTTAACTAACTAGGGACAATAATGTTCCAATTAGCAGTACATTTCATGTACAGCACATCAGTTCATCATGTTCTGACACTTAAACTGTGTAATTGTTAAATGACATCATCCGTATTATGAATTAAAAAGACAGCACTGAACACCTTGAATCTTGAGGAGGCCTATACAATTAAGCCTATACAATAAAAAAAAATACTCTACTTAATCAAGACTTCAGTAAGCATGCAGCATTTGTAAATGCACAATAAGAACCAACTCTTTAAAGTTATGGTCAAATTTGATTTGAGAAAGAAATGATGAAAATATAATATATTTTTTCCTCATTATAATAAAAAATATGTCTACTTTAAATATTTACATTCAAATATTTCCTGAATGTGTATGAATTAATTTGGTAAAGTGTCGGGATGACATGAATCTAGACAGTAGGCTAATTACCAACATCAGAGCACCTGTCACGTGTTCACTGGAGGAAGTGAATAGGTCCGTGACGTGACGTGTGAAAGTAGTGGAAAAGTGAAGATATTTTACCAAAAAAATCACGTTTCTGCTACGACTTGGATATGAAACATTTCATGACAAGAGGTGACCCCAAATCGCAGCGATTAATTATTGGGTGAGTAGCCTACACATGCAGCTGCTATACTAGCTCCATAAAGAACCTCTCACTCCGACAGCGGAGTGAGAGGTTCTTTATGGAGCTACTGCTATACAACTTTTAATGCAGTTACGCGAGGTACAGTGATGTAGGCTAAGCTCACTCTGTGGCTAAGGTTCTAAATGCAGTTAGTTGTTGTCGCTGCGTGTCGACTATGGAATACAGTACTTAATCAATCCACAGAGAGAGAGAGAGAGAGAAAGAGGAGGGGGGGGGGGTGCAGGTCATCTAGGTCAGTGGTTCTGGGTCGGGACCCCCAGGGCCAGGGGGGTCCCCACTCCCCACATGATTTTTGGGTGGTCCCCAGATGACAATGAAGTGTCAATTTAAGGACTTTTAAGACCTTTTTAATATCTAAAAGAAAGAAAGAAAGCATTGCTGCATCAAAAGTAAACAACAAATAATACTATAAAAAATGGTCAAACATTGGCCAAATTGTCAAATGATATAAGAAAGAGGCAACAATTGTGAAAATAGCACAAGCTAACAATGCTCCGCAATCTGCTATTTTAACAATATGTATCTGTGGAACCGAATCAAACTAAATGTAATGCCTCAACTCCTACAGTCGAAGAGCTTATCGGAGTGGGGGGTCCCCAGTTCAAATATGATTATTTTGGGGGGTCAGGGCCTGAAAAGGTTGAGAACCACTGATGTAGGTAACCTTAGTTGAGTGTTTTACTGTGTTTTGTTTGCATTATTAGTTGTGCACTATGTACAGTCAGTGCATGTAATTGCTGTTATTCACACAATAGGCCTGATGTTGTCCATTAAAACAAATGGCTTATAATAGTTGGTAAAATATTAGCCTTCCCCAAATCCCCATAGCTTACTATGCCTATGGTTCTTCTGGTAATATTGACCACTTCTTTTGTATGTCCGTGGCAAAAATGTGATCTTGACCTATAAATGTCCACTATAATCTGGCATGGTGGTGACCCCATTGGCCTACCAATTGCTTCCTGTTGATATATGGGTTTTTAATAGTCTTATAGCCTATTTCGAATATTGTTTGGTGCTCTGACTCACTTGATTCCCCCCACCGGAGAATGAACCCCTCACCCTCCTCAGCCCAGCTCCCTTCCTGTGGGAAAATATCTCCTATAACTCCACATGTGACAGTGGTGCCACTGAGCAGGATGCAACCCCCAGAGACAGAAGAAATATTGATGTTTAAACAGCACAAAACAAACATGACTTGTGTTTTGCAAATTAAATATGAGTTTATTATGGCTCTTGTAAATTATAGCTCCCCTTCTGGCTCTTCTAATTTTACTTTATATGGTTTTATTTACAGTAACTAACTGGAATGAGCTGGTTGCATGGTAACATGCAACAGCAGGTTGTGTGAGATTACTTTTTTCCCCCTCCTCAGATAGCACATGTTTAGCTTAATGGGCTCACTTTAACATTTATATATCCAAATAGTAAAGCCATAATTGTATTCACAAAGTAAACTCGGAGTACAACTGCAGCACAATCCTAAAAGTGAATGTACCAAATGCATGTACAGCATGTGTCAAGCAATGTGATCTTCTTGGACAAACATTAAACTAATGGCTTCCATCCTTGAAATAAACAAAAGAACTGCTGTTTAATGAGAATTGGGTGTTAATTTGATTATTATCATTAATTGTTGCTAAGATATAGTGCCAGACTAATTCTTTCCAGGGGAGTGCATTACTGTACATATTGTAGCCTATTCAGACAATTCCACTGCTAGAAAAGGAGACATGATACTGTAGCTAGTACCTTGTGGACATTGTGGGATGAAGACAGACAATCATTCACTGCATTGTTTACAATTACAGCCGTTAATAGGCCAGTGAAACAAGTCATCCCTGAGAATTGTAACTTAATGTTTGTCCATTAACTCCCTTATTTAGTGTCAAACTGTCACACCTCACTGAGGTGTCTCATCTTAAGTGTCTTACCCCTCTTTTGCCCAAACATTGCTCTCAGTATACAACCAACCAGTTTATCACATTTCTTGAAAGGCTGTTTGAATTATTTATTATAATTACATTCCAGGGATTTTTTAGAGAAATGTAATTCCTATAGTAACTTGTGGAGGGCAGTGGTGGGCTATGTAAGAGGTGGCACGCTGCTTAACTGCGTTTTGGGGGTGAAGGGAGCTGGCAGCAATATATTAGTACCCATACGTCGTGGAGTGTGTTTCAATAAATCAAGAGAGGTGACAGGCTGGGCATATTGGCCAGCCTCCCGACCCCCCACCCTCCCACTCTTCATTTCACTGTCTCTCTCAATCTCTTTTTGGCATTTCTATTCTGACCATCGTCACTATCTT
This sequence comes from Gymnoscopelus braueri, assembly GCF_963280865.1. Taxonomy (NCBI): domain Eukaryota; kingdom Metazoa; phylum Chordata; class Actinopteri; order Myctophiformes; family Myctophidae; genus Gymnoscopelus; species Gymnoscopelus braueri. The sequence goes on from NC_137622.1 coordinate 23,257,539, forward strand.
TGGCGTCACTTTGGCGTCACACGCTGTTCAGCCCCCCCTCCTAAAATCATGCCTGTGTTCTACGCTTTGAACATTTTTCTCAGTCTCTTTCCCTCGTTCTCTCTCTGTCTCTCTCTCTCTCTCATGACAGGTTGTTCAGTTAGTTATGCTAAGAGGAAACATTCTGATGTGAGTTTTAACAGGCTACATGGTAATCCTTAATCTGACAGCACATCAAATCATACTAATACCCTAATATGGGACCTCTCACCCTGATGTGTGTGTTTGTGTAATATGCTAATGTGATGCATTGTGTGTGTGTGTGTGTGTGTGTGTGTGTGTGTGTGTGTGTGTGTGTGTGTGTGTGTGTGTGTGTGTGTGTGTGTGTGTGTGTGTGTGTGTGTGTGTGTGTGTGTGTGTGTGTGTGTGTGTGTGTGTGTGTGTGTGTGTGTGTGTGTGTGTGTGTGTGCGTGCGCGCAGGTGCGTAAATTCCTCGACACAGACGGTCGAAAATGCTGATGAGGTGCTGGAGTGTGTGATTGGATAATCAAGAGCAAACCGATGAAATTTATTAAATGTATTACTGGGAAAAGTAATGGCAGCCTTCCAGCATGTTGCCTCTCCGCTGATGTACTGGTTAATCTCTCTGCTGAAATGAGTTTGGGGTTTGGGCATGTACTGTACAGTTCTGTATGACACCCTAACTGGCACACGATTTAATGGCCCACTTGATATTCCAATGGAATAGTATTCTTCTGCCTACACATATGTCATCTCCTAGTATGAGCGAATAAGGGAAGGGGATCAACGTCACGTGATTCCCTTGTTTGACCCGGCAAAAACTCGGATGTGTCTCAAAGAATATGATTATTGGCAGAATCGCAGAAAGTTACGAATATTTGGCGGTCCCATTTAAATTTTTCACAAGATCGGTGGTTGTTGCAATTACCTGCACTACTATACTATACTTCACTATATGTTGCGTTATGACGAAATAAGCCCATAAAATGTAACAATGAGTACGTTCCATAATGCAATTCCAATGGTGAAAGCTGTGTTGTTTTACACGGTGAAGGAATGGCAGATTCAGCCACACCTCGAAATATCCATATGTGTGTCTCAAAGAATAGGTGTAATTTGTAATGTTATGCAATAGATTAAAATATATGTCAGTTTAAGAGTCGACTCTTGTGACATGAAATGAAAATGTGACATGAAACAGTTTGTGTTCATGTTGTGAGTTTACAGTATACGTATGTGCCTCTGCAACACATTCTCACGCATAAGGCGTCAGTTATTTCCGTCATTTTCACTCCCTAATGCTCCATAGGACTACAAAAACTAAAATGCACGTATTGGAGCTTCAAATACTACTCGAATCGAGGGTTTTGCCATCTGCCTCGGTATCTTGCCTGGTAGCAGCGCTAAGCTATATCGCAACCTCCCGTGATCGACTCCCACCATGGGTGTGACTTTTTTTCCCCTGACTGTTTTTTTCCCCTTTTTTGTGAGGTTAGGTTTAGGTATATGTTTGTGATATTAGGTTTAGGTTTAGGCTTAGTTTTGTCAACACGCAACGTCGCCATGGCGTCCCGTCAGGTAAAAACTTGACGTTGCAGGGCTACTGACAGAGCGGCAAAATGTGACACCTTGGGAGGGAGTGAGAACGGGTTTGCCTGTGCATCGATGCATGCATGCATGCATGCATGCGTGCGAACGTAACGCCTCTCAATCCAATCAATGTCTGCATGTCAACATCAAGTATGCACTTACTAAATGACACAGGACAGATTTGTGAACAGACCATGGTAGGAGTTTACGTTCATATCCATGGCTCTGTCGCTGTGTCTGTGCTCAGTGGCTTTAACTAAGTTTGCCATCAGATATCCCTGACAGCTGCACTGTGCGCCAGAGACACAAAGGCGACAGTGGAGAGGAGATGGAAAGAGATGGAAGATGGAAATACACTGGACTGAAAGGAGACATTATCTGATGATTAAGGCAGGAAATAGGACCAGGTGGGGTGGTTTGTGGTAATGGAAGCTGATGGAAGCTACTGCTGATAGATGGAAGCTACTGCTGATAGATGAAAACAAAAGCACATACATTTACACTGGCTTTTGTGTTTGTGTGATTTAATATGCAGTACTCTGACATACTGTACATGTATCTCACACACATGGATCAAAAAGAGAACTTTCTCTTTTTGTCCTATCAGTCTCTTCCATGTGCAAACTAATAACTAGAAAAAGTGCTCCTCGGAGCACAGGTCTCAGCCAGGTCAGGTAGGTTATTGTGGCCAGCAATGTTGGGAATGCACCAATCAGGATGGAATATGAAAAATCGGACGGAGCCGCCTTGATCACTTGACTATATAAAGATAATTTGTACCAATTTCCGTGATGTTTGGACAGAATGTGTAGGAGAAATATAAAAAATGTTAAAAGGGTGGCATTTGTTCATAAACATGGTGCAAATGTGCGTGCAAAGTTTCACCGGAATCGGACGCTGCCTTCATGATTCGCAGCAACGGACGGGTGCAAAACATAGTCTCGGCCATGCCTTTCGGCCTGGCAGAGACAATGACTCTCTTAACTCCACGGACTCACATTTTCTCTATTCTTATCTCATACACACATATGCATATTGTTGATGGATGTTGAATGACGCAGTGCTGACCCTGTCAGGTTTGACCCCATTAGGGGAATCTGTATGATGTTCATTTGGCAAATGGCGCGTTGCTCAGGACCATGACCGATGACCAAACTAATGTCACGGGAGACCGTTACCATGATCACAAGCCCAGCCCATTCCTTCATTGCTGATTGGGTTGGCTTTTGGAAAAACCCTCGAAGGCCTCAGCTAGCTAGCTACAGTAAGCATTCTGACAGGAATATTTATGAGTTCAACCAAGGATGAAAAGGTGTGACATTTCAAAGCCAACCAGATTTATTGATGATGTTTCAAAACGTAATTAATAAGTCTACTTGGTGTCACAACTCTTACTTTGTCTCTGCAGGCTGCACCTCCCTCTGGTTGAGCACAAAATGTTGCGTCTGTCTGTTACCCTTGAGTTAGACCAAGCTGTTTTGTTTGGAGATCACTGTACTTGACATGTTAAGTGAGTGCCATTTGATGGCTTTCTTATGTGTATGTATGTGTCTGCACTCTGCACTGCCAGCTCATTGGCATGCTTCTCTGTTTTCCTCCCCAGAACCCCACACACTTCAATTGATTCGAGGTTTGTGTGAGTACCATTGGACTGTGTATATGTACTGTGTTGTGGGGAAAAGCAGGGTTTACAATTGTGGTTACCAATGCCATAATTGGGGCTCCTTTTCCCAAATGGGATTCTTTTGGTTTCATCTGCTGACAGTAAAAAAAACTATTTGAATAATATTTTAGACCTAGATGTAGTGTACAGTACAAGACATCAGTGGTGTGTTCAAGGTTTTTTCGGAGGGTATACCATAATTATTTCCTCCCACACGCACGGCACCCGATACGCGCGCATGGTCACCGAATGAAATAACCGCTCTAGCACACACACACACACACACATGTGGATTTTGTCCATGAACCCTTTGAAGCGGATGACTGACTGAACCTCATCCACAGCATCAGATACAGCCAGTTCCAAACGGTGGCTCATGCAGTGCCATGTGAAAAGGTTCGGGTACCTTGCAGTCAGCTTGGTTGCTGTGTGTAACAGTGTTGTTGTTGCACTCGTGATGATGTACGCGCAGTTTGAAAACCAATGAAGTGTGCCACCTATTGTTAAGTTAATGTGTGAATTACTTCGAAACTCCCATGGCCAGCGGCCATTATCCCAGAGGCTACCTCAAGACAATAGCCACACATAACCCTTCACCTCGGACGCCACATTATCACATTATATTATATTTGAAGTCCACATTCTTGCTGCCCCCAGCCCCTCTTCCTGCGTATCAGATACGCTTCCTCGGATGGTTACGGGACAGTATAAGATTTTTTTCAAATTTTCTTGGACGGTATAGTAAGTATATAACGTAACACGGTAGAACACACCATTGCAAGACATTAATAAAGTGCACGGCATGTCTGTCAAAAATGCAAAACAAGAAAAACAAACACACAATGCCCTCTAGCCCCCCTATTCTAATCTGCAAGCTGGTCATCCATCCATAAAAGAAAACAGAACTTCTCCCTTAGCATTTCGGCTTCTCCTGGACATGTTTTGGCAGGTGAATTTTCTCTGTTGCCATAATTACCCGTTTGCAAAACCAGCCATCAATCTAAATTATTCAGTCTCGCAGCAATATGACTTTTAAATGCTTCGTTTTGTATTCATTTCTTAAAAAACATACTTTATTTTACCTTGTTACTTGAGAATGTTTGAGGTCATTATTCCACATAGCTCTGTGGAGTTGGTCATTATTCCACAGTAGCTCCGTGGAGATCTTGTTTGTTTATATTTTGTATGTTCTGTGTTTCTTTGCTACAAGTTGGTCATAACTAAAATTTTGCCCCTGGTGGGATTTGTAAAAGTGTTTGAATTTAATTATGTTAAATGACACAGAAGGTTGCTGTAAATCAAGCCATACAAAACACAAAAGCCAATATAAAGTAGTAAATTGATAGACTAAAACAAAGTGTATCACTGCCATAAATCTGCAGAATTAAGGCTCTGGGCTTATTTCAGGAAAGGTCCCCACGACATTTTGTGTGATTTACACACTGAGTATTGAATCTTTTCGAGGACCAGATGGAACATAATGTCCCTCAACCACTAAGCATGTGAGGTAATCTTAGTAATATCACACGTCTGGGCAAAAGAGAGGCAAATGCTGGAGTCTGCCGCACATCCTCCTCTCCTGTGCTGCCAAAGTGGGCAACGAGAACATTAGGCTCTAGATACAATTGAGATTAAGGGATAGTGTTTTTAAGAGATCTCTCCAGTATATTTTGACAACGGAAGTCTCACCACCTATGCATTCGTCGCAACAGGAATTCACATTTGGGTAAATACGTGATAGTTGATACTTGATAGGCCCAAAGGGATGTTGAATGGATCAGATTAAAGAGTCCCATATGTCAGTTTACAGTGAAAGATTTAGATTCTGCTCCGAGGCAGTTTTAATTTTGTCGTGAGGAGCATGTCATATTCTTGTCAGCCTATCGTAGATCTCAGATATGAACCTATTGCATATTGAGTATGCAATTGTAGCAAATACCGGTTTGGTCTTCAGATACAATTTAAAGTTATGTTTATGCCATTCTACTGTATGAGTGTTTCCTTATAAAGTTGTTCTATTTTTTCTCCTCTTCACTGGCCCCCACACACACATGTAAAGCGTCTTTGAGTACTTAGTAAAGCGTTCTATAAATTCCAGGTATTATTGTTTGTTCCCCATTCTACAGGCCAGAACCTTAGCCAAGATCTTGGCATCAACATTTCACACTTCATGCCCATGGCCATGACACAAAGTGTGCTTGGGGAAATAGTCAGTAAGAGACTAACCAAAACAAAAAATGCCTGGGTTCCCGAGGCTAGTCAGAGACGAACCCTGAGTACTTGTCTACTCAGGGTTCTATGCTGGAATGAAGTTCAGCCACCAACAATATCCTCTCTACTAATCAGTCCCATACGGCTACACCACACAAATCTATACAAATGTTGATTATGTTAGGACTAAGCTTTTGTTTATAAATGCATTGCATCCTGCAGTAATTCCATCACAATTTAGGTCCATTATTATGCAGTTCAAGTTTTCATTTCCAAATGTATCTGGGGATAGTTATTTTTTCACAAGGCAATTACATTTTACTAGGCCATTATTTCTTCCTGAGAAATAAACCATTTATGTTTTTTTGTTTTTGTTTTACAAAAAGTATTAAATATACATACAACAAAGTTCTATGAAAGACCTGTTCTTGCTCACCCCAATGCCCAAAACCAGATTACTCAATATGGGCTAACCATCACAGACAGTTCCCCACACCCCAGTGCTTGTTTAAAGCAAACGGCCCAATGGCAGCACCCACAGATGGCCTCCTCACAGCTGATTCCTAGTGCATGGTGAGTGTGTGGGGTTAATATTTACGCTCTCTAGAGGCATAGTGATTTTGGTGACTGCATGACCTTTCCTCTATCCACATACTCTAGGCTAAAATGTCAACTTGCACACATGTTATCTCAAAATCGAATGGGAGGATTGACATGAAACTTGATAAGCGTGTTCATGATCCCTGAAGTAACCTCATCATTTAACAGGCAGATTGCAGAATGAGCATTTGAGTGATCCCATGGCCTTTCCGATAGTGCCGCCTTTACAGCAATGATGATGATGATGCGGTGCGAGTGTGCGGACTAGCTAACACCAACTTGGAATTCCTGAATCGCTGCCCTCCACACCCTCCTGTCTAGCAGCAGAGTCTTGAGCTCTGCAGTGTTGTTAGCTCCGCAGTGTGTCTATGTAGGTGATGCGTCTTTTTCCCTTCCTAGCTGTGCCTAAGGTTAGCTCCCACAGTGTCAGTTTGTTTGCCACCAGTTCCAGGTGCCTGATGCAGTGCCCAGCCAGTCTCATCCTTCTCTCTCTGACGTGGTCCACGTATGTGCCATTGATGTGTCATTCGTAGCATTCTTGTGTAGACGCCATCCAGGTTCCTACTGTACTTTGAGCGTCCATGTCTCGGCCCCATACAGCAGGACCGACTCCACTGTAGCTACAAACAGCCGTCTCTTGAGGTCATCTCCCATGTCAGATTTACACACTCTCCTCATCCCTCAGGCAAGTGGCCTCTGGTCCTTCAGATCCAGTTCCGTCGAAGCAGTCCGGGCCCCGATATATTTTAAGTCCTTGACTACCTCGAGCACCCCCACTACCTCGAGTGGTCCCGTTGGCAGTGGCAATGGTCTTTGTCCTTTGTGTTAAATGCCATTACTTTTGTTTTCTTGGCATTGAGCTTGAGGCCGATCTTCCTGCAAGAACTTTATGCCAAAAGGCACTGTTTTGCATTTTAATTATTGTTGTTTACAATAGTTATTAATTCTTTAATGCAGTATAGAACACACAGCCTTTCCTCTAGTGCTTCCATAACTGATTATACAATATATGCCCCGCCCCAATAATAATATTTTTTAAATGTCAAATTTTTATTTATTTGTTACTATTATCTCCACCATTGAGAACACAGGGCTTTAAGGATGGCAATGTCAGTCAATTCCAACCACTTTGGTCTGTCAGGTTTAAGGCACAGCACAGCTTGCTAAGGGCTGCTACTGTAAGACACTTAGTCTTGTTTTTTCAGTTTTTAGTCCCACTACTGTTTATTACTAAGAATTGCAAAGATGACGGTTCAAACTGCTTTTGTTAGGTTGGGTGTACTGCAGCTTGCAGTGCTTTTAGACCACCATAGTCTTGTTGATGAGACCTCTGCTCTTTCTAATGCTAAGAGGACATAATGATAAATGTAGCTTTCAGCACCAAAAGACAATGGCAGAGGTGGATTTGAAGTTTCTGACAGTTGTGGTGGTGAAAAGCTACTTTGTACTTTATTTGTTTGTATAGAATACTTGCCGGAGAGGTTGGCGGTGGAGGTTGGTGTGTGTGTGGGGTTGGGGGCGCGCTGTAAGCGATCCCTAATCTCCAGGGAATCGCCATGTGTGTCTGACTGTCCACCCACTGATTGGGTGGCTGTCACCAGGGTCCTCGTTGCCAAGGTAACTCCCCTCTGTCACCTTCTCCTTCTTCTCCACTCTCTGATGGACTCTGTGTGTGTGTGTGTGTGTGTGTGTGTGTGTGGGTGTCTGTTTCTCCTCTGTGTGGGGTATCTTCTTTTATGATGGAGTATGATTCCAATCTGTTGCAGCAACTAACAACAGGCCAGAGAGAGACGGGAGTCAAATAATATTGTTTGTATGTCTCCATCATGGAGACATGCAGTGATTCTGAGCAAACAACACAATATAAATTGCATTTATTTTTTAAGTTGAAAAATAAAAATCCAGCTGCATAGGCTACAGCCGCTACAACAATACCGGTAGTCAAGCAGTGAATGGACGAATGCAACATGCTGTCGACAGCATATTGCCAATTGGCTTCATATTCCCCCATTGGTTATTAGGGGTGCCTTTCTACCACTGTAGAGGCCAGTATTTGATTTCTGGCAAAACATGTTAAATACGTGTTATAATACAGCTTTAGTTTTATATGCCTCATTGCACTCTTGCACAGTGGGTCTCAAAGTCACTCTTTCAGCACATAACCAAATGCAAACAAACCAAATGCAAATTTATGTGCTGAAAGAGTGACTTTGAGACCTGTTTCACTGAGTGTGCAATGGACTGTAGGCTAAGTCAACGAGGAGGATATTTTAGAATATCAATTTATAATCAATGAAGCAACAATACAGACTGTGCATGTTGACTAGCAATGGTGTATGTCTCTTTTGGCCAAATGAAAAACTATAGCGAACCTTTAAGTGCTAAAGTGCTTCACATGAGCATTGTTGGTGTAACTAAGAGATTTCCAAAAGAAGAAAAAAGTAGTATATAAATGCATAGATTATCAGCTGTTTCTTGGTTGTACAGTTCATTCATGTATGTCCGGAGATACTTCTGTTTCGTAATGTCACACATGTATCGGCATGAGCTATGTTTGCTCTAGAGGAGATAGACATGCAGACAAACCCTGTTCTTCGGCTATGGTGTTAAAAAAGTTAGGCGGGCAAAAGGCTGAAGAAGGTTGGGTTAGAGACTGACTGTTAGACTGTGACACAGCAAATCCAGCTCTGTAAGTGTCAAATCCAGCTCTGTAACATTACAAAAAACACCCGAGAGGCGGGGGGGGGGGGTGTGTGTGTGTGCGTGTGCGTGTGCGGTGAGCGAGCTGGCCCCTATCGCAGCAATACAGACCTTAACTCAAAACCAACCTCCTGGAACTGTCAGAGATATAGAATGCATCTCCTCTCCATGTCACTGTCAAACTTAAATCAGGATGTTAAATCACTGAGTTGAGTTGGTGGGACCCCCAAGAGTCCTTAAGGGGGTTCCAGGGGGTCCCTAGAAAAATGAGGAACAGTTTACACACTTATGCCCTATTGTATTATTCGGCTATTTGAAAATAGCTTATCCATAACCTCACAACGCTTTGCAGTGTCACACGTTGTGAGCTTGTAGATCTGCTATATTTGAAAATATAAATATCCATAATATTGATTATCGAATTATTGCTACATTGGCATAGAACAGGGCCATGATATTTAGAATACTTTAATTCAAATTACCTTAATCATTGAAAAACTGAACCGAAAATCCCCAAACTCTGTATCGGTCATATATATGATGTCATATATGATGTCATATATTTCCCATGTGTGTCATAGTACTGACATCATAGACTGGCCTCAAGTACTACGGTAACGACTTTCCACTCAGCACAACACTTTATAATCGTTGTTTAGGAGAACTCATTAACTGGTGGTATTTCTCATGTTTTGCAAGGAGACATACTGTATTGTTGCAGTACGCATTGTCAATGACATTGACTGATTTTCTATCATTAGGTGCACGGCTGGGTCTTCCTTTTGAAGTCTGATATTGTGTGCAGTTTCTGCCACATCAGTACTATGTCGGTCATTACCGCTTAGCTGTGTCAATCCCTTGTATTCCCTTTAGGCTGCCATGACCTTCGCAGATCGTTAACGGGCGCTGCTTTGTCTCCAGAAAAATGTGTTTGTGTGTGACTGTGTGGTTAAACATCCATACAGTCAAGTGGCACAAGTTGGCAAAAACTAAAATAATAATAAATCCAGAGTTACTGTGTGTGTGTGTGTGTTTGTGTGTGGGCCAAGACAAACACTTAAAAACTCACTTAAAAATCCCTTATTCTGACTGCTGTTAACATAAGAAAATAATCAGTGAAGGACGTTTTCACTTTAACATTGCACAGAAATGCACTTGCCATACTTGCATATTTATTTATGCACTCAATCTAATCTGTTTATTTTGTATCAGTTTATGTCTGTATATGTTTGATGACATTTCTGTGTCTCTCCTCTCTTGTGTCTCTGTCTCACTTGGTAGGGACTAGGCTTGTTTAGCACCACAAACATTTATAATGGCTGCATTGAAACAAGATGTGTTAATGTGCCTCACCGTCAACACCAAATATGTTCTTGGTGTACTGTATTTGAATGCCACTGTAAAGCACTTTGTAACCATGTTTTGAAAAGCGCTTTATAAATAAAGTTTATGGCTCAGGCTGTTACTTGGTGCATAGATCATACTCTGGACTCTGGACTTTGTCTCTCTACAGTACACTGACTCAGATCTCCATCTTTTCTTTTCTCCCTACCGTACACTGACCTATCTGTTCAATATGGTTGAAAGTCTCTTGTGAGCAAGAGATACAGAGACATTTGAATCACAACATGATAAACTTTGTTAAAAGAAATGTCATTCTTTCTTTCTTTCTTTCTTTCTTTCTTTCTTTCTATATATATATATATATATATATATATATATATATATATATATATATATATATATATATATATTGCCAGCAGTTTTTTCCCCCTTGCCAACAAATCTCTTCATCCCTCCTTCCCTCGCTCAGCATAGGGGTAATTGGTATAGAGTTTATGAATGTCTGGCTGGTCCCGGAGGAGGCTCTCTCTCCTCTGTATGAGTCTAATTAAACATCGTCTATACTCGACCTTCTCATCTCCGTCTCACGTCCATGCGATGCACAGTGGGCTCCTTAATTACTCTGGAGTTTACAGATAAGCACCCTCCGTCCCTGTGTCACCCACTAGACAAACATCCCCCCCCACACACACACACGCGCACACACACACACACACACACACACACACACACACACACACACACACACACACCGATACTAAACACAGAAATCTCTCGGTTTATCTTTCATTTTCTGCCCATGTGAAAGTTTTTGTCGTCTTTCATTTTAAACAGTATACCAACTTCTGCCCTCTAATTGGCAATTTAGAGTCCCTCAATTTAAACACTACAGACTGAAGAATTCTTTAATAATCTATCCTGTTGCTAAACCAAATCTATCTAATCAGTGTGCTGATAATAACAGATCTGAATCCAGGACATAATTGTGATCGAATTTTGATGTGTTTTGTACATACGGATATGGAACTATTACAGTCTTTTTGTACATACTGTATTGTATGTTAAATCTGTGTGTAAATATCTTGAATGGAACTGCCTAAGGATGCAACATGACTTTAAGTGTGTAAACTGATAATAATGTAGGCTATGACAGGAGAAAAGTGTTGAACAGAGACAGCTGCTAACCTGTCAATCATCACCAGCTCTGTGGGGAAAATACATGGCATTTTCCTTTTCAATTCCCAAAACATCAGGAGCTCAACATAGATGCCATAAGAGACTTAAAACAGTCCCCCGGAATTACACAGATATTACACGGATGCATAAATCAAGCGCCCTCCCAAAGGCAAACTCTGCTGCTCTTGTCACAATCAGTGTGGATTCACTGGTGGCTGTATTTTACTGTTTACTGCTCAGGACTTGTTGCCATAGAGCAAATGTAATTAAATATGTATTTATTGCTAAACTAACATTACATGTTGTGGGGGGTGGGGCTTTAGCGTGTGTGCATGCTTGTTGGACTGGTGTCCATCTGGAGTTACTGTGTGTGTGTAGTTTTTTTCCCAGCATACAGTACCTCTTGGAACTACTTCATGTGGAGTAATGATGCACTGATGTTGAGAACCCATTGAGAGACCTGTAACAGATTATCTTCCTAGTTGTTTGTTTATAAACCACATGAACCCTAGAGTCCCTATTCTGGGCATGTCATAATAGGCAAACATTCCACGAAAATAGCCAAAACTACAAGCGCTGTGACGCGTTGTGAGCTAGTAGATGGAAAAGCAGCAGGGGGCCAAGTACAGACCACGAACGAAGCATAGGATTTAATTGGTAAACTAACCTGATGTGATACAAGCTAATATGCATTGAATTCATGCATAGAGTGGGGATTGAACCTTCGTGTTTGTGATGACCGGCAGTAAAATAGTAGTAGGCTACTAATTTTACATTCTTACAATCTTTTGTGAAAACACATTTCCCAAATGTTATCGAACTGAATTGATCAAATTCTGATAGTGAAGCGAGTCATTCTGTGATGCTCAAAACAATTTATCCACTGTTTTACAGCTGCAATTCAGGCTTAGCTTGGTTGTGATTGGCCAGTGAGCCCAGTCTCGGAATACGCATGTACCAAGCCCACATGCACACCCCGAAAGACTGGCACACAAAGAGGGGCAGGTAAACAGACAGGTGAAAACTTTATGGCCCTTCGATGTTACGGCCCACTGGCATTTGTCGTGGTATGCCAGATGGCCAGTACAACACTGCTTTGTCCCCTGGACAGATTGGAGGGTAGCAGAGAGGGAGTGGAGGTCAGGAGAAAGTGTGCATGGAAAATGATCTAGATGAAAGAGTGCGTTTGGCAAGACATTATAACACACCTGCTATTGTTATTGCTGAAGTGGCTCAGTGGCACCACCTGCATAATAAGTGCGTATTCGAACAGGGGAGAGAGAGAGTGGAGGGGTCATTTGAGGCTCATTTCTGCTTTAGGGGGGGAGACAGGCAGTGAGGAATTGGGACAAGAGTGAGACAAAACACTGACCTTCCAATTCCAAGGCGGCAACTCTACGTCTTGAGCCGCCACAGGTACGTTACCCCTGTGGCAATCGCACACCCCTTGAATTCAAATGATATCAGCACAAATACATTAATAAAGCCAGTGGCAGAAGCAGTAAGAGCAGGTGGAGTGGTGGCCCGTGAGCTGCAAACGGTCAAAACAGGAACAGATGGATAATCCCATGCTGAATGATTAATGAACTACTTTGAAAAAATATATATATATCAAAATCGTACTGGTCAGAAATAGCCAGAAATAATTCTGGCACTCAGTGAGTTAACATGGCGTATCTGTACTTTGACTCAAGTAATGGGGTTGATTACTTGGTCCACCTCTAATTCCAGATGTGTGGACAATAGTCCATATTTGTGCATTTGTTTGGTTGCAGAAAAATTCAAATGCAAGTACATTTTCAACTAATCATTTCCACAGTTCACGATCAGCTGCAGGTCTATGAAACACTACTCAGGTGAAATCCTAACAACAGGTCTTGAAAAAATGGACTGGTCCCATGTCCTAAATTGCACCTCTGTGGAGGAGTCCTGGTCCTGTTTCAAAAAAGCTTTTTTGTGTGTACTTGAATAACATAATTACACTTGGATTAAAATGTTCATGTATTTATGCGGAAAAATGAAGATGGTCTTCAAGGAGGGATCCATAACCATTTAAAGTTATGTTAAATTCTTAAATTATTTCAACTTTCGATTTCTTAACTAGCTTCACTTTGTCTTTGTTTCCAATGCAGTGTTACATCTTCCTTCTGGCTTCCCTGTCCTACCAGCAGTAAATGAACAAAGAAGTTTGGCTGAACCAAAACAGCACAGCTGTGACCAGTGTGGAAAACACTTCACTCAAATGTCCAGCCTTAAAGTACATCAGTACAGAATTCACACTGGAGAAAAACCACACCACTGTGACCAGTGTGGGAGCAAGTTTAAGACAAATTCTGAATTAATAGTGCACAAGAGAATCCACACTGATGAGAAACCCTATGGATGTGATCATTGTGGAAAACACTTCACTTGCATGTCCAACCTTAAAAGGCACCAGAGAATCCACACTGGTGAAAAACCCTATGGATGTGATCAGTGTGGAATTCACTTCAGTGACATTTCCAGCCTTAAAACACACCAGAAAGTCCACACTCGAGAAAGACCATACCACTGTGACCAGTGTGGGAGCAAGTTTAAGACAAAAGCTGAATTAATAAAGCACCAGAGAATCCACACTGATGAGAAACCCTATGGATGTGATCAGTGTGGAAAACACTTCTCTGACATGTCCAACCTTAAAGCACACCAGAGAATCCACACTGGTGAGAAACCCAATGGCTGTGATCATTGTGGAAAACACTTCTCTACAATGGCCAGTCTTAAACAACACCAGTTAATTCATACAGGATTTAAACCATACCACTGTGACCAGTGTGGAAAAGCTTTTCGTCACTCAAATAGTTTAAAGAATCACAAGCCAGTGCACACAGGAAACCCTAAACCCTATCCTTGTAGTCAATGTGGAAAGAGTTTTACTCAGTCATGCAATCTACGACGTCATGAGAGAACACATAAATAATGGACTGCGCTCTAGCCACTGGGAAAGATCAGTGTTACATGTCTTGTGCATGTTGACAGTAGCGCAAGCTATTTCCTCCACACATGCTTTCCCATAGTATATTTCATTTCATCAGCATTATCCTTTTTTTTATTTTTTATAATTGTGTGGTTGGATATCTTGCCAAATATGGAGGCAAACATCACAGATACATAACGTGCTGTATTTTCTAGTCGTTTATTGACACATTAAACACCATATGGTTGTGCGGAGTCCCTCAGGGCTCTATGGTAGTGTGTTTTCTGTTATTGTGGACAATACGTCATCCAGGAGTGCAAGGTTGTCCATCTTTTACTCAAACAAAAGGTGGTAATGGCAGAGACAGCTCAATGAGTCTGACAAACCAGAACACCCATGGTCAAATCTCAAGTCAATGTTTGAGATTGTTGAATGAGAAAGGATCAATATATGTTCAAATGTTTACTACCTTATCTGTCTTTGTTTATTTGATTGTACTTGTATAGGTGTTGATATAGCCTTTGTCTAGCATAGTGTTTCTACAAGGATGTCAGTTTATGCTTAGGTGGTTTCAGAGAGTTACAAGGTGATATAAATGCATTGTGAAAACATTACAGCATTGATATGAAAAGCAAATACGTCAACGTAAATATGTCTTTCTTTTAAAGCATGAACCTTTGTATACCCTTTTATGTAACGACTTTAACTAAAATAAAAGTTTCACTGAGCAACATTTACTTGTAGTTGGGTGATATTTAACTCATGTTTCATGTGTTTTTGAAAAAAAATATTTAAAAAAAAGAACCCAAGATATCATTATCTGAAGATTTGCAGCTCCATCCACTCCTTGTTTAACTTATAACTGAAAAAGGCTGTATCTCGCTTCCTAAGCACTTATATAAAAAAATATATATATATCAAAATCGTACTGGTCAGAAATATTCAGAAATAATTCTGGCACTCAGTGAGTTAACATGGAGTATATGTACTTTGACTCAAGTACTTGGGTTGATTACTTGGTCCACCTCTAATTCCAGATGTGTGGACAATAGTCCATGTTTGTGCATTTGTTTGGTTGCTGAAAAATTCAAATGCAAGTACATTTTCAACTAATCATGTCCACAGTTCACGATCAGCTGCAGGTCTATGAAACACTACTCAGGTGAAATCCTAACAACAGCTCTTGAAAAAATGGACTGGTCCCATGTCCTAAATTGCACCTCTGCGGAGGAGTCCTGGTCCCGTTTCAAAAAAGCTTTTTTGTGTGTACTTGATAACATCACACCCACAAAGGTGGTGAGGGTCAAAGCAAGCACAGCACCTTGGATGAAGGGTGACATTTTGAATGCCATCAAACTCAGGAACAAAAGCTACTCCAAGTTCAGGAAAAACAAAAGTGAGCAGCTACTTGAAAAGTGCAGGAAACTACGCAACGTAGTTACGAAATTGATCAGAAATGCCAAAAAGAATTTCTTAAATGAGAACATAAAGGCAAACAAAAGCCACCTACAAAAACTGTGGGAGGCACTAAAACAATAAGGCTGCAACGGCAAAATTCAGACCAAATCTAAAAACATATGCATTATCTCAAGTGGCTCGCTCATTACCGACAAGCAATTGGTAGCGGGCTGTTTTAACAGTTTCTTCACCACCGTTGCAACCCAGTTGATAAGCAAACTCCCCCAGCATTCAGGTCTGTATGGCCCAAACCACATCCAAGCTCACTATGAGAAACTAGGGGCTAAAAAAGATTCCTTCTCATTCAAACCTGTAATGACTGATGATGTGCAAAACAAACTCCTCGCCCTACAGCCAAACAAGGCCACCGGCCTTGACAACATCCCCACCAGATTCCTCAGAGATGCAGCGGTCTCTATTTCTCCCATAGTAGCCCACATTACAAACTTATCCATCAGTCAGTGTCACGTCCCACAAGAATTCAAGTTGGCAAGAGTAATCCCTCTATATAAAAAAGGAAGCAAACTAGACCCTCGCAACTATAGGCCTGTTTCCATCCTTTGTTCCATCTCAAAGGTCATAGAGCGATTAATCCAAGAACAAATCAACAGCTACCTCAGCGAGCGTAAACTGTTTGAATTCCAATCAGGCTTCAGAACATCCCACTCCACTGACACATGCCTACTGTATTTGACCGACTACATCAAACGTGAGGTAGACTCGGGCAAATACTGCGGCATGGTCATGCTGGACCTCCAAAAGGCGTTTGACACTGTAAACCACTCAATTCTAGTTGATAGGCCTAAGCTGAAGGCGATTGGTTTTGCTTGCACATCACTAAATTGGATGAGATCTTACTTGGATAATAATAATAATGTATTAACACACATTGTAGTGCATGTTTTCAAAGTAATGATTAGAAGAGCACAGGTAAGGTGGTGTCTGGTTTTGAAGCCAGTTAGTACAAATTGCTTTATACATATACTGTATGTATGGCTTCTTTTATATTCCTGATTGCTGCTACAGATACCATACCTGTCTTCAATAGGTTTAGCATACCTGCTTTTGTAACTTTACTTGTCTATTGTTTCCTTTTATATAATAGTATAATGGTTTAACTTCATTACACCTAGTTGTTATAATGCATTGTTGTGTTATCACTGTCTTGCTGAACATGTCCCATCAATATATCACGTATTGTACTTAGTGAGTGACAAATAAAGCCTTCTTGGTTGATTCTTGTTTATTTTGTTCTCCTTTTTTCTTGTATGAAGAATTTTCAAGTTAATAATGATAACATCACAGTAAGTTGGTGTCTGGCAGTTCCACCAGTTAGTGCACTAATCATTATACTATCTAATCATTTCGTTTTCAAACATTTCTTATCTTTATCTTGTTATAACGACCATTCAAAGTCATTACGTCATTCAAAGTCAAATCATCTTGTAAAAGTGTTAAGCACTAACAATGCAGGGTTGGGTAACACTTTATAATATACACTATTAAGCATTAGTTAAGCATTAGTAAATACTTAATGCATCATTAATATAGCATTAATCATACATTACTAAGCATTAGCTAACACAGTTATAAGTGTTTTATTGCCGATAATGAACTGTGGGGCCTTTCATATTAATACGTATACATTATGTTTCAAAGGTTATAATTTCCCAGATAACCAGAATAACAACTAAGTAAAATATAACATTGAATTATAGAGGAGTTGGAGTTATTTAATTCCATTAAAGAATCACTGTTACATTTAGTTGCATAGTAGCCTAATCAATAAATCCTTGTTTGATGACAAAAACTCTTGAGAATACACTACAACTACTTCTACATTATGATTTAGTGTTTGTGTTTCTGTCAAATACATGTTCTGAACTCAACCCTAACAACAGTGTGTTTGTGTCTGTTGGTTGTGAGTAAACCAAGTAAACCAACCCCTAACTACACATGTATGTTTCGGTAAAGGACACTGCTATCCATTCTACATGTCCTGCTGCCATTTACATGTACAATGAACAACTCTTTCCATGTCCTCATGTGTGAGAGTCTCTCTCTACGTCCTCTTGTTATTCATTTCTCTATAGAAACCTCTTTTGCACATGATTGCTCCAAATTCCTTCAGAACAACAGAACCAGATAGAAGCAGCTTTGGTGACGAAACAACTGTTTGTTACACTCTGTTTATGTGTGATTGTGCATCACATGATCTTAATGTATCTTGTAAAAGTGTTAAGCACTAACATTGCAGGGTTGTTATTGTTTTATGTGGTGATCAATAAGAGTCTTTGGTTTATTTCATGAGTTTTATTGATACTCTAGAACACAGGGTTCATTCATTTGATACAGCTTCTGTTGGCAACAACAATAACAATACTACTGCTCTTCCCACGCATGAGCACATACTGTACTGACTCTGGACCTAGTACGGTGTCTGGAAGGTAACATAATGTGTATGAACAATGCACATAGTTCTACAAGTGTGTTCTCTCTCCCCCTTTGTTTAGAACAGCCAATAGTCACAAAAGTGTTGTAAATTCTTAAACATATGTAAGACTGTACAACAGTTCTGTAGAGAATCATACCAGACTAAAGACTAAAAGAGAAGGTAGCTACTCAAGTGAAATAAATTAAGGTCAAAATTACAGATTTTTTACAGAACTAACAGAACTCATTTAAGTTTGAGCATGAAGCTCTTCAATGGCTCCCCTTCCTTGATTTCCCATGATTTGATTTGATGTAATCAATGACCACATTTGCATGGATATAGGTCATTTTCTAAAGACAGCTAAGCTTTTAAATAATACATTCTGGATAATGTGTCAAATCCACAGTGTGCCTTAATTGTTGTGGCCAAGAACCTGGCCATGAACTGTTTACTCTATAGAGTAATACTGTAGTTTACATACACACAATAGTAAATGATTAAACAATTGAAACCCTTGAATGAGTACTACTACTACTACTATATTGTTAGCACACCAGGTTTTGTTGTTCTGAAGGAATTCGGAAGAATGTACAATTGAGGTGAGGAACTTTAATGGTCTATGTATTTCAATGGTTCTCAACATGGTTTACATTTTTACTTTTCTAATAGTTTGAGGTGAACTATGTATGGTAACTTCAGCAATCATGTGTCATTCTCTAGTAGCCCACCACCACTAGGGTTTAGACCTGCAATGTCTGTTATGTGAGAGACACAGTTGTACAGTCTTACACATACTGTAAGACTGTACAACAATAACAATAACAATAGCTCTCTAGAGAATCAGACCAGACTAAAGACTAAAAGAGAAGGTGAAATAAATTAAGGTCAAAATGACAGAACTGACCGAACTCATTTAACTTTGAGCATGAAGCTCTCAGGTGACTCCCCTTCCTTGATTTCCCCTAAATAGTCCATGTAGTTGAGAGAAATGTGTGACAGTGCAGAATTTATAGAATACATTTGAATTGGAGAGGAGGTCAGAGTAAAGCCTCTTTAATTTTTTTAAGAAAAGTTTGTATGAAACTCTTGAGCTTTTTATCAAGCCGCTGGAGCTTTGTTTTTTATGCTCCCACACAAATCTCAAGATGTATTTTGTGGAACTTTCCTATTTGTTGGACTGTATTCATTATTTGGCTAGTTTGGGGAAATAATTTAAGATGTGGGAATTACTGTAGACATCTTGTAAATAGCAGATCTGCTATTTTCTTTTTTTTTATTGTGAAAATGTGTGCAAATCTTTGAATATATATACATTTTTAACTCAAATCTTTGCTTCTGGGGGTCCCTGGAACAAAATATTGATGGGGGTGGGGGTGGGGGGCCGCTGACAAATAAATATAATTTTGGGTGGTCCTTGACATGAAAAAAAGTTTGAGAACCACTGATATTATAGCAACATCCGTAAAAAAAAAAGAAGTTTTTTTTCATATTTTCGTCATTCCGTCATTGGCCATGATAGCCATAGAGCCATCGGACGGGAATTCCCGTCCGGGGCAGTCAAAGAGTTAAACAAGTGAAATTGGAAGTGATGACACTAAGAAATGAGCAGGCAAAATTGGAACTGGAACACTATTAAAATGAAGCTTAAAAACAAGTACTTTCTCCTGATTGGCTGAGATTTTGACACCTACCGGAAAATGTATTTTCTGTTTATTAAAGAGCTGGAGAGACGGGGAGACTCCTGTTACTGAACAAACACTCTATGCCCATACCCTGTATATCGGCATGCCCATATATGGGCATAGTGGTCCTCTTCTAATCCCCTCCCCCTTGTAATCGCCTACACTGGAGCTATTGTCAGACTGAAGCTCCACGCAGCTTCAGTCTGACAATCAGGCTAGTATCGGGTTTGTTTATGGTTATGTCTGAGTCATAGTGACGTGGCCGTGGTCACATGTAGAGGAGCTTTAAGAAGCAGAGCCGTAGACGCTCTCATCGCTGTAGGTCACGTAGGGGAGCTTTAAGAAGCAGAGCCGTAGACGCTCTCATTGCTGTAGGTCACGTAGAGGAGCTTTAAGAAGCAGAGCCGTAGACGCTCTCATTGCTGTAGGTCACGTAGGGGAGCTTTAAGAGGCAGAGCCGTAGACGCTCTCATCGCTGTAGGTCACGTAGGGGAGCTTTAAGAAGCAGAGCCGTAGACGCTCTCATTGCTGTAGGTCACGTAGAGGAGCTTTAAGAAGCAGAGCCGTAGACATTACATTACATTACATTACAGTCATTTAGCAGACGCTTTTATCCAAAGCGACTTACAATAAGTGTATTCAACATAGGTAGGGAACGAAAACTACTAATCACCAGAAGTCTTTAGTGCATTTTCTGCAAAAACAAGCAACCAAGAGTATACCTAGCGCTAAGGTAAAAGTGCAATATATCAGCTACCTATTTCCTTAAACAGATGAGACAAAATAGCTAAATCAAATGAGCATGAGCTAAAACAAATAAGTGTATCGACTAAACAAGATCCAATAAACAATCCAATAATCCAATAAACAATACAGCAATAGAAAACAAGCGTTCGTACAACTAGTTAACAACAAGTAGGTCAGGCAGAGAGGAAGGGTAGTGTTTCCTGAAGAGGTGGGTTTTCAGTCTGCGGCGAAATATGGGCAGTGACTCTGCTGTCCTAACATCAGTGGGAAGTTCATTCCACCACTGTGGGGCCAGAACAGAAAAGAGTCGTGACCGTGTGGATCGGCCAGAAGGACCCTTGAGTGACGAGGCAATCAGTCGCCCCGAGGTGGCAGACCGAAGTGGTCGGGCAGGGGTGTAGGCATCGACCATAGCCCGGAGGTAGGAAGGAGCTGTTCCTTTCACTGCCCTATAGGCTAGCACCAGGGTTTTGAACTGGATGCGAGCCGCTACGGGGAGCCAGTGTAGAGAGCGGAGAAGGATGGTTGTGTGGGAGAACTTGGGGCGGTTGAACACCAGACGAGCCGCAGCTTTCTGAACAAGCTCCAGGGGTTTGATGGCGGATGCCGGAGCACCAGCAAGGAGGGAGTTGCAGTAGTCCAGGCGGGATAGACGCGGGGTAGACGCTCTCATCGCTGTAGGTCACGTAGAGGAGCTTTAAGAAGCAGAGCCGTAGACGCTCTCATCGCTGTAGGTCACGTAGAGGAGCTTTAAGAAGCAGAGCCGTAGACGCTCTCATCGCTGTAGGTCACGTAGAGGAGCTTTAAGAAGCAGAGCCGTAGACGCTCTCATTGATGTAGGTCACGTAGAGGAAGGAGTCCTGGGCGTGGTGCTCCTGGTACAGCCGTCCCATGGTGGTGGAGGCGGACGGGATGACGTTGTCCACGAAGAAGAACAGAGCCTCCTCTGCTCGCAGCCGGATCTTCTTGCGGATCACAAAGTAGAACTGGCCCACGGTCATGTCCGAGGGCACCAGGAACCCCCTTTTTCCGTTCTTGTCCAGATCCACGGTGGCGTTGGGGCCTTTCTCCATGATCACCGGCACCCTGTCGGGATGCTTCCTCCTGATGCGCTCGCCCTCGGAGCGTCTCTTGTCAAAAGAGAACTCCTCTTTGTGTTTAGACTGCATTTCTCTGGCTTTTAGAGAGAGAGAGAGAGAAAATGACGCACAGTGAGTTCACTCTGGATACGTAGCTAAAGCTCTGATGATGTCTAGATGTTGACCTCAGATGGTTTGGCCAGGGAGCCAGCCTGCTTTTATGCTCAGCTGCCACGGCCTGTCAGCGTGATGTCACCGTGTCAGTGTGTGATGTCAGAGTGACCGCTGCCGATATATCTGAGTCGTAGTGTCAGAGTACCCGTTGTACCTGTCTGTCCCTTTTGTGCCCATATATGGAGACCTCTGTATCTGTCTGTCTACCTGTGTCCCCTTATGCCCATATATGGAGAGCCCTGATGTCATTAGTATATCTCTGCTGTGCAGCCCGAACCTGCTAACTCCAAAACGCTCATTGTTCAGGAAACGAAAAAACAAAATATACGTTTTTTTAGGAAATGAAGAAAACCTTATATTTTTCTTCATGTCTGTTCTGTGTTGTGAAAAGGCTGCAGCAGAGTAGAAAGGGGGAGTTGTTTGTTTTTGACGGACAGTTTGAGGATCCAATGGAGTTGGGAGGTTTCGTCAGGCGCTTTTTGATACTTTTCATTGGTTCAAATGTTTAGATTTTTTACACAGACGTAAAGGGTGTCCAAAGCGTTGATTTATGAAAGAAAAAAAAAAAAGCTGAAAATTGAGTTAGCTGGTTCGTCCCGGACACAGACGATATAGTATAGCAATGATTACTATCAGAATATAGTGCTTTAACCTCTTAACAAAATACTTTTTG
Organism: Gymnoscopelus braueri; assembly: GCF_963280865.1. Classification (NCBI taxonomy): domain Eukaryota; kingdom Metazoa; phylum Chordata; class Actinopteri; order Myctophiformes; family Myctophidae; genus Gymnoscopelus; species Gymnoscopelus braueri. The sequence continues at coordinate 23,280,026 of NC_137622.1, forward strand.
TTTTAACCAAAAAATATCACTTACCCTACCTTTAAGTCTTGTTACACTTAAGTTAAATTACATTTCACTCTAGATTTTTCTTTGCAGTATCTTACACAGACCAGAGACACCCAGGCTGTATCATGAACAGGGCTGACCTTCATATCCACTGGTATAGACAAGCTACAGTGACAGTGGGAGGAGAAGGAGAGAGATTGTATCACTCCCCTTCTAAGCTCCTTATCATGACACAACCACACTTATCTGCTCTCAGGGGAATGCCATTATCAGGAAACATCGAGAATGCAGGAGAGAGAGATTAAAACTGAAAGAGGCAGCCAAAGACGGGGAAAGAGAGCCTGGTGATGCAGAAAAGGACAACACAAGACCGATTAAGGAAAAGCCTTATAGATTTTGAATTGATTATTGTTCAGAGATTATGGGGGAAGAAAGCATAGAAACCATATGACCCTGATTATTCTGTAGGTATGTTTACTATGTCTCTCCCAACAGCAGCATATTTCTCTTGTAATCACACCACATGGAGCCATCAGCTCATTTGCACTCCATCATCATTGCTGTATTACTCTTATCTCAGAAATGAGCCCTAGAAGTGATTAGTGTGCTTGCCTTCAGTCCACTTCCTGCTTCTTTATTGTCTTTGCCAGGCAGACAGGCCGGTAGGCGGGGACTTGTGCGTGCATGCGTGCGTGTGTGTGTGTGTGTGTGTGTGTGTGTGTGTGTGTGTGTGTGTATTTTCCATCTGCTGAATGAGCATAATATAGTCTTAACCATTCATTTATCTCTTGACCTGGAGCACCAAAGGTGTGATAAAGTTAAATCAATTTCTCAAAATTCAATGAAAATGGTGATCAGCAATTTGATATGTTCAAATAACTAGTGTGGAGGATATCATGAGGTCTTAATTGAGGCAATCAGATGAACAGGAAAGTTGTTGTAAATCAGTCAGATTTGCCCCGAACACTGGAGGAAGATAATATAAGGCTGTTGTTCCCTGTTTAATGTAATGCTTTTAAAAACACAATTTCAATTGTCCATGAATCTCACAATCTACCATTAGAATAATAGCAGTGTTTATATGACTTGAAGTTAACATGAGTTTAACTCAAATCTTTGCTTCTAGGGGTCCCTGGAACAAAATATTTTGAGATGGGAGTCGGCGGCCAAATACATATAATTTTGGGGGGTCCTTGACATGAAAAAAGTTTGAGAACCACTGATATAGCAATTATGTTTTTCTGAAAACTCTTAGGATTTAGAAGATATAAAAAAAAAAAAAGTGGTCTCAGGTCTTAATGGATTAACATACAATACACTTAAGGCTTTTTATTGCTATGATTAGGGTTGATTGAGTTGATATGTTTGTCATTGAACACAGCATGGATAACTGGTGCAATAACAATAATGCAGAATGGACAGCATAATGTCTAACCTTTCTAACCTAACCTTCCATGGACAAAATAAAAAAAAATTGGCATGTGCACAAAATAGAAGGTGGTCCATAGCCTGGTCCTGCCTCCGTTACCACCACCTACGCATTGTGGCAGGAATGATTAACACATAGCTTGGTTCAACACTTGCCTTTCATGTTTGTAGGTTAGTACACACCAACTTTGTTGCTGTGGAGGTATTTGTATGCAACACTTCAAAGAAACTAGTCTGTAAGGGATGCAGAGATGGTAAACTGGCAGAGAAGTTAAAACAGCCACCTAGCTGGTGATGCTCTTAACGCTAATACCTTAGCTATTTACTGCTACGTACCACTGCAGCCATATGACTGCTCATGCCTGGCTACTCCCCTTTTAATAATAATTTAAATTAATCATATTCTGTGTGTGTGTGTGTGTGTGTGTGTGTGTGTGTGTGTGTGTGTGTGTGTGTGTGTGTGTGTGTGTGTGTGTGTGTGTGTGTGTGTGTGTGTGTGTGTGTGTGTGTGTGTGTGTGTGTGTGCGTGCTTGGGTGCGTGCGTGCGTGCGAATTGACTCATCAGCAGGAAATGATCAACAAACCACAGACTTCTCCAAGAATCTTATCAATTCCTCAGAGACACACACACACACGGAACAATTGTCAAACAACAATTGCTGTATCCTCTATTCCTCTTGTGGTTCCATACAGCTTTTCTTAGAAGGTCGTGTTGTCTATTGATGCACAATAGGCTGCTGAAAAACATGCTGCATCTAGTGTGACATGCTGGGTACTGGGAAAACAACTACAACAACACAACAGATGTGCTGTCATAATCTCACTATCTTGCATTTTCAGGAAAAAGCTTGATTTGTTGAAGTTGCAGCCAAGAGCTTCAAAGAACAAACTCAAATAAACTGTTCACTCCTGGCTGTAGAATGACATCCCCCCTTTCCACTCCCCACCTTGTGCCATAGTCTGAAATCCCACTTTTTTGCATCTGCATTTACTTTTTGATCTCTGCCAGGGTGGGAGACGGAGATGTTTTAGCCCCTGTCTGTGTGTCCGTCCATCCATCCGTTTGTCTAACTGCAGGAAATCTCGGACAACGCTGGGCAGATCGGCGTCAAACTTTGCATGCACTCTCCCAGTAGGCCAAGGAAGACACTACCTTGGCCTCATGGTGGCGCTGTAAGAGGCCACACATTGAGGGGCCTCTAAACAACACAGAGCCAAAAGCGACTTCACTGACACCCATAGGGTGGCGTCACAAATGTAACTGTTGCAGAAACATGATTGTTTTCACCAAATTAGGTACACATATCTCATAAGTCATGTGACGAAGCAGGATTTGATATTCCATACTGTTTGCCTTGGCTTACATTTTATAATAATACGTTTGCGAATATAAATAGATATAGAAATATAGAGACTTATACATTTCGCCTTAATAAGAATATCTCAGTATGATTGAAAATGTTGCTGCTGTGGCAAATATAGTAAGAGGTGGAGGAGAGCCTATAGTTGTGTATTACGTTGCAAGGTGCGTGCGTCTGGATTTAAGCCTGCAGGTGAGAAAGGCTTGTCATAATCCATGTAATACACAATAGTTTTCTTTCCATTTTCTCGCTGCCAGGCTGCTAGGGGCTGTCAACAAACTGGGAAGGATGAGACAAAGGAGGATGCAATGTCTGACAAAGAATTGCACCCACCTCAAAATCTAATTTATCTCCACAATACCCTCTAATGCCAAGGACACAATTTAGCATACCCTAAGGGAGGGGTTAAGTCTCTATTGCTAAGAGTACATATGTGGTTGGTTGCGCAAGTGTGTACCGTATGTATATCCTTGTGGGTTGGCGGTCATATGTGCATGCGTCTGAGTGTGTGTCTGTCTGTGCATGAGTGCAAGCGTGAGTCTGTGTGTGCTTATTTTCTGCCTCAGTGGTTGAATAGCGCATACACCCAGTGTGTGGGACAATGACACTATGTCAAGAATATAGATCCACACTTTCACATGTACTCCCCAGACAGTTCATCAATGCAGTCCTGTATCTTCCCCTAGACATCCATTTACTGAGTCGTGGACCTGGAGATGAAACATTATGGTCATGGATCGGATTCCTCCCATGTTTCGTATACCAAGGTCGTGCAAAGTGCTTTTGCCCTGCGGTGCAAAGTTCGCTTCTGCTGAATCAGCACCATCTAAGTTGCATACCGATAGGCAGGAGTCGATTATGATTATTCCCTTTTTGTCAGCATCGTACATGACAGGGCATCATCAGTGTCAGCATCAAATCCCATAGACACCTGACCATGTGGTGATTTTTTTTCGAGTTTTGCATGAAAATGCGCTGTGCTGGCACCTTGAGTTTAGGTTCGATGTCTGCCGTTTCAATTAAAATTTCCATTTTCAATTCAGAATTGTATGAATTTGGGATGGGCGTCCAAAATGATATACATACACTGATATACATTCACTGTTGGAAGAATATGTTGTTGTTTTTTTTATTGAGTTATTGCAGAGACCCTCATACTTTACTGCCTTGGTGGCAATCCTCACTATAATACACTGTCTTAATCTCTGCTCTCTCCATTAAACTGACATTTGTCTGGTGAGACAGAAAGAGAGAGAGGAGTATTAGCTGTGATAACTGCCGTCATAAAGTAGCTGTTTGACTTTATAGGGCCTGGTACCTGGCATAATCGGCTGGTTTATTACTCCCGTGGGGGCTTAAATTAGCTGATTACAGGTGAGCGTGTGCGTGCTCTCAAGTATGTCTGTTCATGTGCTGTATATAGTACACTGTATGTCTGTTTGTATGCTCTGCTTATTCCTGTTCATGTTTGTGTGTGCGAGTGCAGCCTCATAACCATTGCATGTGTGCTTACTTTAGACTATACCCCTGATCTCCAATGTGATTTAGAGTGTTATCTAAAGAAAGAATGTGTTTCATTTAGATAGGAGAATGTAGACTCCTAGGGTAGAGAGCGATGAGAGAGGGACATGCAAATCATGAATGATGGGAGTATTGTATTCTAACTCGGGTCTTCATGACTCATGAGGAGCACGTGCCTGGCTGAGCCACTAGGCAACCCAATTTAGAGTACAATGATTCATATTATTTCACGCCATGCTCTGTCATTCAGATGAATTTCTAGTTGTGTTTGTATGTTCCCTGTTGGTACTTTCCCCGCTCCATAGACAGGTGTAAGTGAAGAGGTTAGAGACCCCATCTCCCTCTTCCTCTGATGGCCTGTGTTACGTTAAGAATGCGATTTATTTCTGCGTAGCCATGCAGAGCATGCACAAATTAGCAAAACATATCAGTCTTTGTGTGTGTGTGTGTGTGTGTGTGTGTGTGTGTGTGTGTGTGTGTGTGTGTGTGTGTGTGTGTGTGTGTGTGTGTGTGTGTGTGTGTGTGTGTGTGTGTGTGTGTGTGTGTGTGTGTGTGTGTGTACTCGCGCGCGCGATCCGACCAATATGCCCATATATAGGCATATATTAAGATCCAGTTGTCCAGAACCACCGATATGCCCATATATGGGCATATACTGATGACATCAGGGAACTCCATATGTGGGCATAATATGTACAAGGACAGACAGATACAGATATATCCACATATGGGCATAAAAGGGACACAGGCAGATAGACGGGGACAACAGGTATTCTGAAAATGGGTATAATGGGTATTGCATAACCGGGTCGGGCCCAATTTGCATCGTTGCCGACTTGCATCGTTCCCATTTCCCATTTATGAATTTCTTTGTTTCTACTTGAGCAGGCAATAGGCAGCAGTCTCCCAGAAGGTCATGCATCACTCCCTTCCTCTTTCCCTTGCTTTCTCCCAGTGCTGCGTTCCTATAGAAGAATCCTCATCTGATGCCCCCACTAGAGCAAACAGCTTGAAAGCAGCATAGTGTAACGGCAAAAAAAAATCACCACGTACCACGTACTATCCCAAGAACCTCTCACTGTTGTACCAGACAGCAACACTGATTGTTAACACACCCGGGGAGCAGAGAGAGAGAGAGAGAGTGAATTTTGAAAATACCTTTATTAACTTACTACAGAATACAATAAATCAGCAAAAATAGAGTACCGTGCCTGATATTACTGAAAGTAGGAGTATTAGGCCAGACCAAAGGGCAGGGAGAATAGAATGAGAAAAGTGAAGGG
>NC_137622.1:23285815-23413315 GCF_963280865.1 Gymnoscopelus braueri
AGAGAGGTGAAGGGAGAGCTACAATTCATTATGTGCTTGTGTGGAACATTCATGTCTCTTTATATTGTTGTTTATTTCATTGTTTTCATAAATGAAATGACCTGTTTTATACTTCGCCGAATGACAGTGACGCTAAAATATGCATTGTATGCTATTTGCACTACTTTCACCTATACTGTATATAATGACATGCCCAAAATAGGAACACCAGGTTGAAAGTGGTTACATGTAAGTCTGTCTGTGGGTTTTCTAATATTTAAACAATGAAAACTATTAACAAGTAATAAGACTAAATAATAACCTGGATATATTGGAACACAGATTTGTTTTTCCATTTCCTGAAAAGTAATAACTGGAAGATACTTTGCACCATTATGTCTACAGTAGTGTATGTGTCCACTGCCTCCTTATGGATATAGACCGTTTGGGTTGTCTGCCTCCTTATGGATTATGTGTAAAAGACAGCTGTCCACTGCCCCCTTATGGATATATAGACCGTTTGGGTTGTCTGCAGTCAACTAATGAGCAGCTGCTCCTAGTAGCTGCCATTATAACTATACGGTTGTCAGACAGACTGACATTTATTTTGTGTGCTGTACCAGTTGTTTGATAGTTTACCGATATGTTGCTCCCATGTATCTCCCTTAGGGCTAATGTTGTGTCAATGCTCCAGCTTATTAGGAGGAAAGGTTGCTGCCTGTTTTATAATTCAGCACACCGAGGCACACGCCACAAAGACACCTCAAGGACACATGTATAAACACACCTACTGTATGCATACAAATGTTACATGTACAGAATATGAACATACAGTATATGTACACACACACACACACACACACGCGCGCGCGTACATAATACACACGTATGCACAAAGGTATAGCAGTCACAGGTGATTACAAGTGCACACACAATACAGATAAATGTGCAAAAGGACTGGCAAACGTTAACACCAATCTATCACAACCATTTATAAGTATGTACACATACATACAAGCAATATGAACACACACACAGACACAAACATGCACACTGTTGTGTATTAAGCTTCATTAGGGATGTGATGAGTAAATGAGGCTGGGAGTAATGGATAATATTGATGCTGCTCTGTCTTTAGCGTTACCTCCTTTGAAACAAGACCTTTTATCTTCACTAATAAACTCTATCTTTCTTTCTCTATCTCTTTTTCAGGTCATCATTTTATTATAGTAAAACTCCCATGAGAATGGAAAACCGGATAATAATGATTATTGGAGATGGAGATGAGGGAGAGATCACCCATAAAACTGTACCGTGTTTTATGGTAGTGTTGATTTAAACTCACTCAATTTATTCAGGTGATTTATTCAACAGAATTCAGCAGCTGGCAGATACAGTATACAGTTTGTTTTGAGACTGGATTTAGATCGGCTGCATGATTCACAACCGTAATGTAAATTAACAAGACTTGTCTGCAGCACATTTCTTGCCAAAATGAAGTTTGGCGAGGTCTTAAAAACTAAACACTGCGGTGAAAACAAACACACAGCATTGTCGAAGTTCGTTTTGGCAGTTCTTTACCTCCAAGATTTTCAAACTAGCCTCACATCACCACAGAGACACCGATGCGATGCGAACACCTCCCTCTCCCCCTCCTTCCTCCCTCATACCCTATTAATGATATTTGATTAATTTGCCCATATGTGGAATGCAATACTGCTGTGCCTGTTGAGTGCTCCTGAGACATACTGAATATGGGAATGAGTGCTGTAGTGACTATTAAGTATATTAAGTAATTCAGTAAAAAGTGACTATGGTTTGGTGTGTGTGTGTGTGTGTGTGTGTGTGTGTGTGTGTGTGTGTGTGGGGGGGGGGGGGGGGGGGGGGGGCTTGGCGTGTGTGCATGCCTGTTGGACTGGAAGCCATTTGGAGGTACTGTAGTGTGTGTGGAGTAGTTTTTACTCCACATATAAACCAGTAATGATGAACTGATGTTGAGATTCCATTGAGAGACCTGTATCAAATTATCTCCCTAGTTGTTTGTTTATTAACCACATGAACCCTAGCGTCTCTATTCTGGTCGTGTCATAATAGGCGAACATTCAGCAAAAAATAGGTGATCTACAATCTCACAAGGTGTTGTGACTTTGTAGATTGTCAATTTTCGGATTTTTGGAGATTTGGTGTATCTGGGTAAAAAAGGAGGGGATTGTGTGGGCAGGGTGGCCTGGTGTATGACTCCCGACCTGAATTATTGTCTTAGGGTGGCCTTGACCACCTCTAGCAGGGCAAGAAAATGTATAAATAACCCTATATATTTTCTTTTCTTTTCTTTTGGAACTGCAGAATACAAACCAAAGTTTGAATGGCACATATTAATGCTGCATGTTTTATTTGTAGTAAGTTTCCTGCATTATAGCACCCAGAGTGTCACCAGATCCTGTTTTGTGCTGTTTTAATGAAGGAGGGAGTATGGTTTTTGACATAATGGCTGGAAGATCCATGTCTTAGAATTAATACTTTATATAGTGTATGTTTAGGCTAGCAGTTGTGCTTTTATGGACTGGCAATTGTATAGGCTACTGTTCACACATATACACAGAACCTGACATGCTGATCAGTCATCTTTATGAATAGGTTTTTATGAGCTCTTGCTGTGTTTGTACAACCCAGGCGGTATATTACATCCATATTGATGGCCCTTCATGCTTAAATGATAACGGTAATTGAGACAGCCCTCTGTTGTCAAAGACTGCTACTGTTTACACACAAAACTTCTATTAGCAATTTAGACATGAGCTAAAATTGATTTCCTCAAAACTGCCATACGGTTATATTTTCTCCATTAAGCTTATGGGTCGTCAAGCATTTCAGATAAGCAAACACACAAAAAAATGCATTATTAATTAGCGGATGATGACGCCACAGTAGTCAGCATAATCAGCGGGAAAAAATGAAACATCCTACAGGGAGGAGGTGGAACAGCTGTCAGACTGATGCAAGAACAACAATCTGTCTCTGAATGTTAACAAAACAAAGGAGAGGACTGTTGACTTTAGAAGGTCCCGCCCTGACCATTCCCATTTGAACATCAATGGATCCACACTGGAAAGGCGAAAGTGCACCAAGTTTCTTGGTGTACACACATCACAGAGGACCTCTCCAGGACCACCAACACCAGCTCCCTGGCCAAGAGAGATCCATAGTGGCTGAAGAACGCAAACCTAACCCCACCCATCCTCACCACCTTCTACAGTGGAACCATTGAGAGTGTCCTCACCAGTTGCTTTACAGTCTGGTATGGAACCTGCCATGCTGCTGATCGCAGACAGCTGAGCAAATCATCATTGTCTCTCCCTTCTATCCAAGACATTTTCCACACATGCTTTGTTTGGAAGGCCTCCAGCATTGTGGAGAACCTCTCCCATGCAACCCAAATGACCAAAGGACCATTTGTAGGTCTTGGGAGAAATTCTATTTCGTCCTACACTAATAGTGTATACTGTACCTTCACTGAGTAGATTTGGGATGACAATAAAGTTGACCTGAAGCTGAATACACTTGCAAACTTGCATCTTAAATGGGGACTATTATGCAAATTTCCAACTTTTTATTCTGGGACTCTATTTGAGTAGCGTTGCATGATTCACAGTTCCAAAAACAACTAGCACATTATTCTGTCTCATTTCAGCATTTCACTTTTTGGGTGGACAAGAACCGTGTAGAGGCAATGTGGGAAGCGCATTTGACCATACAGAAATCTGTCATGAGTTGACTCATTTTGAAAGTAAAAAACAAAAGAACGTTTATTTTAAACTTTGGCCATGTTTAATTAGCCTGGTAAACCCTCCCTCCGGAAATCTAATTTCTATTTGATTCCTGGAGTGAGTCTGGCATGAACCGCCTCTCTGCAATATTGGCTGTGTATGCCAAACGGACGCGCCTATCAGCGTCGTCGCACATCGTTCTGTGATTGACAGCGACAGTTGGCCAATCAGGTGGCGAGTTCGAGTGAGCCCAAAACACGAACGGCAGCCATCTTTTTCTGTGGGCAGTTTTCTCCGCTATTTTTTTACTTCAAAAAGCTCTCTAACTTCTATTTTGAGGCACGGAATTTACTTATAAGATATCGTTTGGATAGAATTGAGTTGTTTAACTTCATATATGTGGTCAATTAATCATGACAAAGCCTATTTAAAAAAAAAAAATTAGAGAACCGGTAGGGGCGGGCAGTGACACCATTGTACCCGAAAAAGGCAACCCATTTTGGGTATGGCTGTCTCAAAAGTCCCGTCGCGTCACATTAAGACTGGTGAACTGCTGATTGGCTGAAGGGGAAAAATTATCATTGGCTGAAGGGGTTGTCAGTCAACGGTATTACTCCCGCCCAACTCCAGCACAGCCAATATTGCAGACAGGCGGATCAGGCCAGACTCACTCCTGAAATGAAATGGAATTGAGATTTCCGGAGGGAGGGTTTACCAGGCTAATGTTTAATATGAACATCTGACATTGTAACAATAAAAGCATATGACCGAAAATAAGTAAAAGCATAATAGGTACCCTAGGTTTTATATCGCTATCTAGAGGTGTGGAGAAAATGAGCGTCGCACATGAAATGTGCAGAGCAAGTTCAGTCAGGAAAGTCCTGGTAAGTACAGTATTCACCTCTCAGGAGTGCTTGTTTCTGAGATGGCTCATCTGTTGTTGTATCTCTTTGTTGTTGTCCATTGTGTTTATGGCATCACAGTGTCATCTAATGAATAACAGATTGCAACGTGTGACTGTGTTTGTGTTCTTGGCTTGCCATTTTGTCAGGCTTTAATGTTCACATGACTTCCAAGCACTTTGTTTGTTTTTACATTTCTCTCTCTGTTGGCTGTTTGGCCTCAGTCCATTGCACTGGATATCCTGAACAGAGGAACCCCCCACACACTAATATAGCCTGACAAACTATTTCTGGACATCTTCTTTGTGGATAATTAAAGGTCTGCGTCATACAAGCATTTTTTTCTCCCCACTGGAGAATTTGTAATTTGTAATGTGTTGATTAAAATTGTCTACAGAATGCGTGAGAGAAGCGAAGGAGGGATAGGCAGAGCGGAGGGCAGTGATGCTGACAGCATACTTAAAAAGAAGTCAACCGAACAAGTTCTCTGAGGATGAAATTGTTTTATACGCAATGCGGCTCTGCTTTGAGTGCTGAACATTACAGCTGGGTATCGCCATTGTTTATTTTCATCACCCTCCAACGTGCTTTGACATAATTCTTCTCTGAGATTTCTGGCAACAGACTCTGCATTAATTAATCACCATCTGGTTGTGTTTGTAGTCCCTCAGAAATTGACTAGAGTTTTGTACATCCTAACCTCCTCAGCCAACATTTCTTAAAAGTTGTCCATGGTACGTTTCCAGCAGATTGTGGAAATAAAACATATCAAATATAAATCACGAGTGCACCTCAAGTTTCAACAACCTAGGGATTTGAGGAGGGGATTTGAGGAAAGTAAGTAAAGGAGACTGTGATTTGCTGTGCCATAAGCACTAATGGAAAAACAGAGCGACATGGCTCCATTGGCAAGTTGTTTTCTCCTAGTTGGAGGGAGTGAAGGACATTGAGGTGATGAGTTAATCTCAGCACTTCTGAATGCATTGTTATGTTTATCAGCACCCACAGAGCCAGCCTGGGGAATTGAACAAGCTATGAGCAAGGACCTACTTTCTATAAAGCTTTCGATAAGCTATACTACTCTGTATTAAACTCTTTCCCATGTTTCTGACTGAAACCCTCAGGGGAACAATGCTAATTCAGTTGCAATGGGGAAAAAAATAATAATGTGATGTGTGATTTCACCCATGCAGACTCTCACGGGCAGGTGAGCCAGTAGGATATAACAGCAGCGACAACACACAGAAAGGAGTGTGGGGAGGAATTAATTGGCATAACGACTAAATAGGGGAGAAGAATTGGTAAAAAGCAACAAAAAAATACATAGCGGGTGCCAGCCTATATGAGGAATTGGTAATTGGAGAGAATGAGTGGCTGTGATAAAGCTCAGGTGGCCCATGTAATGTAATGGAAGAAGGGTTTGTTGTGGCCTTAGTGTGTCATTGAAATCAAAAGGTTTTATGATGATGTATTATGATACAAAGTGTATGTTTCTGCTTGCAATATTGATCAGCTATTATAATCAGAATGTTTTCTGATAAATTTCACCTATAGCATTTTGCCAATCATACTGTCTAGTCTTGAAGCCTAGATTCTCTGCTCAAAGAATTAAATACTACAAATATTCCAGTCAATCATTCCAAATAAGTCATTTGTTACTGTATAGTTACTGTAACCTGGAAAATAGTAGAAGCAAGACTGGTGATAGTATAACATACATGCTATTACTACACATGGAGGTAAACACTGCAGAGGCCGGGATTGATTCCAGGCAGCGGTGCCTCTGATAGGGCTCTGAACGAACACAACTGGCAGTGTCCGCAGGTGAGAAGCCAGTGGGAGATTATGTCCTTGTCACTGCACTAACAGTATATTTAGAATGGGTGTGAAGGACAGTAGAATGGGAGACATCGATTTTATCATGTATGTTTTGACAACACACATTAATTTAACTTCATTCCTTGTTTTGTCTTAATGTTTCCAGTAGATGAAAAAGTGTTAGATAAACTCTCTTTTTCCCATGCTTCATCCAAATCTGGAGCAAAATTACTGGTGTGCCATTGAAACAAGGATCACATCTCGTCATTAAAAGTTGATTAGTGTGAAAATGAATAACAAATGAGAAATGCATTTTGTGAATTTAAATACAGTAGTTTGATATGTAATACATGCACATATTTCTAACTAGATTTTCAGTCCTATATTGCTTCAAATCCAAGTTATGTCCATTTGAAGTGTTAAACACTGCTGTAGCGCCCCATATGTGTGCAATTATGTTCTCATGGCAGACCCCTGAACAAATTTTTGTGCCAAATATGGTGCGGATTGGAGCAACGGTGCATCTGTGGCACCCTGGGGGGCACACGTGGCCTCTGGTATGGTTATTGTCATTGCAGACCCCTGAACAGTGTGTGTGCCAAGTTTGGTGCGTATCAGAGAAACGGTGCGCCTGTGGCCCTGGTGAGGCTATTTTGATGGCAGACCCCTGACCAATGTTTGTGCCAAGTTTGGTGCGGATTGGAGCAACGATGCATCTCGCACGTCCAGATGTTACTTTTGTGATGTACACCGTCTATCCACCATCCACCCATTAGGCAATTTTAATATGGGATACATATTACAATACATAGAATATTATTATTTATACATACAATAGTATTAGAAATACATATATCCTATATTACATTAGTGATAAGTCCCCTCATAATTTTCCCGTGTCATTGTTTCGCACTAAACACAACAACAACATATCACATGTCACTAACAACACAAGCCACAACACAAGCCACAACGTGCGTGATTCATTTACGGGTGGCGTAGGCTACTTTTCATTGCTCACCACACATTTGCCTCCTTGGAGCTCCCCCTCTGTCCGCGGACAGAGGGGGAGCACAGGACACTCAGCGTTTCCATGTCCTCTGATTATATGCGCATTTGCCTTACTTTTCGCCACAGCGTTGCCATGTCTGAAAATCATAAGCGACTTTGCCCTACTTTCACACAATACTCTCTCTCACACTGTGAGGTGGCTGTAAGGTGGATCTGCGATGCGAAGTGGACGACGCGTCACACTAGACGTTCTAGTATTGTACATTATACTTTTGACTTCTGGAAATGTTGATAATTATGTAACATATTATTTGTCCAGAAATGTTATGGTTTGCCGAAACATCCAAGGCCAATGTTTTTCTTTGGTTCTTTGCCTCATTTGGCATCTGAAAATCATTGTTTCTCTTTTGTGTCTCCAGTTTTCTCTCTTCCTTTCATCAAATTCAAATGAGTCTCCAGCCATCCTTTTGGATGACGAAAAATCTATTTGGATTCTAGGTAAGACTGATGAAAGATACTGATTAGATCCTGGCTTCAACTTTCATTACTGCAGGCAATTTAAACTTAAATCGCCAAATTATTGACATAATCCTATTTGATACATTTTGCTCATGTCAACATCAGGCCACTATAATGTGAATTAAACAATGTTCATGTGCAAACACTGAGTAACTTAATGTATAGTAGTGACTGGACATATCTTGCTTTCCAGTTTGACATACAGTAGTGTTTATAAGAAAACACTCACTGGAGAGTTTGCGCCCTCGCTATACAATACATTATATTTGCTTTCCATTTGCGCAAATAAGCTCTTAAAACAGTACTTGATCCCTGCGGATGTCCCAGGTTTGTCTTGCTTTTTATTTGGTGGCAACAGCAACATGACCCTTATAAATTATTGGAGATGAGATTTCCGCAGCTGCATCCTTCCATCTGCGCTTGTGCGTGTGTGTGTATGTGTATCTTTACGTCAGAGAAACTGGGGATTCTTTTGTGTGTTAAAATGTCAGTACTTATACCTCCTGCTGATCCAACCTCTAGTTATTATTCTCTGACTACTGCCTATTCTGCCAATCAACAGCAGCCTTGTAAATACCAGTGTGTCGTGTACTGCCAGAAGATGGGCATGTTTTTCAAACCAACGAAATTGTGCCTGGCTCATTTCCTTTCCTATCCATCCATCTCTCTTTCCTTGTGATGCAAGGCCAGAGGGTCATTAAAGACCACTCAATTCAATTCAATTCAATTCAATTCAATTAAATTCAAAGGAGCTTTATTAGCATGAGAAAACATATGCTTACATATGCCAAAGCATGTGTAATCCATTTTTTTTTTAACTAGGGAAAGTGTGTGCAATTGGAGGGAATACTGCATTGCTCTGTCACATTGCAACCTGGAAAAACTGGCTTACAAAACCATTAATGTTCATTTGCTCTTAGAAAGATTTCTATACATGACATCAAGGGTAGCTTGGTATAAAGCTTTTTGAAACAAATAGCAGTAATTAAGTGTGACCAGTCAGGTCAGGAAGTTTGGTTTGCTCTATCACTGTTATTACTGGAAGATTTTATTTTTCAAAATGTGTTTATTGGGTTTTACAATACATACAAATTAGCCTGGCTAATGCAATTCTGGAGTCTGGAGTACATCCAGAGTCTGGGAAGGCTACTTTGATCTTGTCTGCATATTATGTAGTTAAAGGACGACTTCACCCATTTTCAGCCTATCTTCATATAATTGGTCCTCACTAATGCTCGTTATTATATGGTACTATTTTTGTCTACTTGGTCTGTGTCCCAGAGGAGAGCTGTGGACAGTTCAGAAACCCGCCTACCAGTGACATCATCGATGGGGAATCCAAGCTAATAGAAACTGCAGGCTTTCTAGTCCTGGAAAGTTAACATGCTAAAGTTAGCATACTATAATGGAAGCCATTGTTCTTGCGTTGATAAAAATCTAAATAAAGAATTTGAAATCTTGTTTAAAAAAAAAACCTGCCTAATGATGATGTCACTGATAGGCGGGTTTCTGAAGTGTCCAAAGCCCTCCTATAATTGAGACACAGTCCGAATAAAAACATGGTACCATTTTTTCATGAGCATTAGTGAGGACCAATTATATGAAGATAAGAAAATGGTTGAAGTAGTCCTTTAATAATGAAGGGACTAAGGTGGCTATGCTCATTTATAACCACCCCATATTGCCCAAAAAACTATCTACTGTATGTATCACCTCATGAAACCATACAGTCTCATGCCAGTCTCATGCCATTCTCATCTATTAACTCACTGGTGTTATGGCTAATTCATACATTATCGCACAACCAGGTTGTATGACAAAAATGTCATTTTATGAAAATAATAATAATAACTTAAAGTTACATTATGACAAACACAGACTTGTAATGAAGTCTTAATTAGATAGTGAGGTGTATATTTGTCCGTTACACCTGGCTTGATTCAAACCAAAGATGTCTGATATAGGGCGCAGTCACACATGCGCTTCACATATATATCATACTGTATAATATGGGAGCAACTGTAAGTCATTAATGACTTAGTGAGATTGGCAGTAAGATTGGCAGTGCAGTTCAGAGTAGCAGTGAAGACGTGGACATAAATGAATCGAAAACAAACTCTGTTCCAAACACAAGTTCCCTGTTTTGCATACAGGCACTTTGGTGGAGTGTCATGGTGTCGTGGTGGGATGTGATGATGCATACAGGCAAGCACTTGAGGTGTCTCAAATCCCAGGGCCCAAGGCTCAGGAAGAGTTTTTTTTCCTGGCGGCTGTCAGAACAGTGACTTGGACAATAAACAAGAGAATTAGAAGAAACTAGAAAAGTCCACCAGGCCGGGTTGCCTACCCAGGGCCCGCAAACTTTGGAAGGCAGTCATAGCCACTTGGAATTGGATCTGAAGAATAAAACGTATACATCTTGATCACATGACTACAGAGATATGTTGTACCGGTTTGTGTGAGGTTTGGACAAAATTTGTAGGAGTAGTAGCAAAAAGTGTGTTTTGGCCAAATAAACGCAAAATGGTGGGAAACTTGTCAGGTGGAAATGGGTGTGGCTTATTTGGGGAGTTGTATAATGATCTAAGGAATCCAAAGCAAACATTATTTGGATTCTATGACCTAAGAGTTATAGGCCAAAACATTGATTTTCCTCGCCACCATGAGGCCAATTTGAAAAATGTAGTGTGTCATTTCTTTCTTGGCCTAGCCCTAGTGGGAATGTGTGTGCAAAGATTCACGGCAATCGGACGCTCATGATTTTAGGCATTTTGTTCAAAACAGGCCACTCTTGCAAACTTTGGAAGTCAATCTTAGCCAATGAGGATGGAATGTGAAAAATTGGACAGATCTGTCTTGATCACATGACTATAGAGATATTGTGTACCGATTTGCGTGATGTTTGGACAAAATCTGTAGGAGTAGGGGAAAAAAATGTTTTGCAAAAATCTGCCTACTGGTGGGGCTATAACAGGCCCATGTGAAAAACTTGGGGCAGAGGTTCTGCTCTGGCATGCAGGGGGTAAGTGTGAGGGCACAGTTTCTATCCTTTTCTTTTATGTGAAGTGACTTTGAGTACTTAGAAAAGCTCTATATTTAATCTGAGCTATTACTGTTTTTATTGTTATTGATTTATCACCTCAAGGGGACAGGCTCATATAGTCAGTCTTTATTTCCTGCAGAGCAGAGTCAACTTTAATTGATTTCCCCAGAGTCTCAAATAGCGCTTCTCCACAACACAGTGCAGGACGGCATGACACACCCTTTTTTTCACCCACGGGTTGCAGTGCAGTAGGTACCACTCTTTCCTGGGTAGGTACTTTTGGTACTAAACGTGCTGAATGGATGGAGCTACTGTATGCGTCAAGTTTGTTGATATCCCAAAGAGCACTGTGACAACATGAGTTGCCTACATACATTTTGTTATGTTTCCAGCAAACCTCAACAATCCTCAACAGCAATTCTTTACAGGTATATAAATGCTTGCCAACAGCGTCCTATACCCTACCGATGTAGAGAAATGCCATAAATGAGATTATAGAACATTTGAGAACAGATTAAAAAAAGAAAGAAAAATCATTGTTGAAACAGTAAAAGAAGCAACTTACCAATCAATTGGCTACCGTGGACTTTAGCCAAGGATTCGAGGTCAATTACTGTCTTGCTCAGATAAATAATTTTGCTCGAAGGGCTCCAGAGCACCTGTTACTGTATCTCTGATTCCAATATTATGGAATGAAGTTTATTGATAGTGTTAGAATGCATGTAATCCATTATCTGATCGGCTATTTTCAGCGAAAGCTTTCCCCACAATAACAGAAAACAGAAAAGACACTAGTATAGAGCCCTGAGGGAAAAAGCCTTCATGCGCATTGTAGCCAACGTAAGCCGAGGCTTCAGGTGCGTCAATTTCCTATGTTGTCTTTTCTTGTGGGCAGTTAGGCAGTGTATGGATGGTGGGCCGTGGCAATGGATGGTGGGCGTCACAAATGTAGCATGTCATTTTAGCATGTTATTTTGTATGTGCACTCCATTATTTTGTTGTATTCCGTGAGAAGAGAGAGGTAGAGGGAGAGCAGGAGGGGAATAAAAGGGACACAGAAAGACAGACTGGTACAACGGGTAGTACAGGTGGGGCATGCATTCCCAACTTGAATCGTTCCCAACTTGCATCATTCCTCAGTAGGCCGGTGACTACTCCGCACCCCTTGACAGGTGAACCCAGTACTTTAGGAGCTACTGTAGGTCCCCCCAATATGTGGTATAATCTGGCATATTTGGTCAGCAGTGTTTTCAAAAGTCACCGTTTTCAGGGGTTCGAAAATGCCAGAGTATTGTAGACGCTAGGCTTAATAAAAATACAAAAGTTATGCAATTTAAAACGGAAATGTATTTGTGTTGATGTAGCCTGTGAGTCAGTGATAAGAGAGTGTGTGATGCATGAAGTGTATAAACAGAAACAGAAAAGACAGAAAGAAGCAGATACTCTGATGTAGATGAAGTGACTGGGCTGAGAAATGTCAGATAAACAGATTGATACACAGTCAACTCTCTGCATATCTCCATTATGCAAAATGCAAGTTTTGATTAACTCCCCCCAATTTATTCATAGAACAGTAATTCACCACACCCATTTTCAATGCTATCTTTCAGCTGATTTTCATTTAGTTTTTTTCTATTATATTTCATTTTTGTTGTGTTGTATTGAATGCACTAAAAGGACATCAAGACAAATCTTAAACTATATCACTGACTTCCGTCAGGGAGAAGACATTTTGATTAGAAATGAGGAGATGAGCTGAGCTTTGCAATTCATTGCTGTGTAATCTTCTACCATTACCTGCCTGGCACCGTTTGCGCCTCCCCTGTTTCCGTAGAGCGAAATAAGATTGAGTGAAGGGAGAAGATTAAGTGAGAAAACTGGTTAGAATGTCTTTCCGCTGCCATTAGCCCCTGAGTGAAATGCTATCTACCCAGACACGAGTGCCCATTAGTGGTATTATATAACAAATTTGTGTCTAGTTAATTCTGCCGTTCATTCTGCCATCTTGCATGTTCCAATTAGGCTTCAAAAGTTCTATTTTGCTGTTTTTTGTCTGTTAGCTGTTTTTGTTTTGCTTGTTTGCTTACTTGCTGTTTTCTTTCCTTCGTACCAGCTGCCGCACACCAGTCATACTTCTTCCTCTTCTTTGCTGTTGTTATCTTTCTCTCCATCCCTCCCTGCTTCTCCAGCTGCCATCCTAACTTTTGTTTATCCTTCTTGTCTTGGTCTTCAACCCCTCAACGCTACACCTCTTCTCAGGTGTAACAGAACATGCACAGTGTATCCATTACATCACTCCCTTCCTTGTGTCCTTTGTCTCCCTTGTGTCCAGCTCATTAGACATTAGGAAGAGGTGAAAATATATGGTTATACGATGGGGGCACTGTGGAGATAGGGGTGGGGGGCAAACTGGAGAGAAGAAAACTAAGGGTTACTTCCGTAACCCCGGTTTTGTAAATTGCGAACGAGGTGTTCACATATGGGAAACAGCGCCCTCTGGCGATGTACAGAAGCTTCACATTCACTCCCTCAGGGCCAAACCCTTTTTGGCCCGATGGGTCTTCCGTCGCTTTCCGGTAGCCCTCTTACCCGAGGGCACAAAAGGAGACCGGAACGCGGAAGTCATTCTCTTGATACACCAGCTTCCTTCTGCCTACGGTGAAGCAAAAAGAAGGGTGTTTTTGTGAACACCTCGTTCGCAATTTACAAAACCGGGGTTACGGAAGTAACCCTTAGTTTTGCTACATTGCTCTCTCGGTGTTCACATATGGGAGATATAAACCCCCGGAATGTATCTACAAATCGAGATACCACAATACCTGCCCCAGTACCGGGCGCCAGGGGCGTGGCCCTCAGCACCCAGGCGCCATCAGACCCACCGGGTCTGAGGCAAGGATCAGGAAAGTAGGGCCCTGACACACCATTGTCAGCCCTAAGAACTAAAAGACAGGCACAGCCTGTCCATCTTCGTGGAGGGCCCTGACAGACCGAAGTCCGCCTTACTGACCTAAGGCCCGGACGTCGGCCTATGACATACTAGGCACAAGGGCATGAACAGATCCTACATCCGTTCTATGCCCCTACCCACCTTCCGGTGGAAGCCACACCCCGGACTGCGAGCGCCAAAGAAGACGCCGCCACGTCCAGGCTAGAAAAACAGCGAAAGTCAAGGAGACTACCAACTCGCTGTCATGTAGACGTCCTGAAAAACCCGCCTCTGCAGAGGGCCCAGGACGTCAACACCCCCTAGGAGGCACAAGGGCATGAACCGACCTTACGTCTGTTCCATGCATCTACCCCACCGTCAGGTGGAAACCACGCCCAGGACTGCGTGCGCCATGGAGGGCGCTGCCACGTCCAGGCCAAAGAGAGCAGCGAAAGTCGAGGTAGACGACTAACTTGCTGCCGTGTAGGCGTCCTGAAAACCACACCTCTGCAGAGGGCCCAGGACGTCGACACACCCCTAGTAGAGTGCGCTCTCAGGCCGTCAGGCACTGGGGCTCCGCTACTAGTGTACGCCAGGCGAATAGCATCCAAAATCCACCGGGAAGGCGTTGACTAAGCCACCGCCTTCCCCGTGACCCGGGCCCCAGAGAAACGAACAACCGGCTGGGTCGGTTCTGGGCCACAGTCCTTCGGACATACACCCTCAGGGCCTTCACTGGCCAGAGACAGTGCAGCCTCCGATCCACCTCCGGGCAACCGGAGGCAGGTGAAAAGCCACCACCTCAGTAGGCTTTAACCACTGCTAGGTAGTCTTGGGGACAAACGCCGGGTTGGGTTTGAAGACAACCCTACCGTCACCTCCAGCGAACCTCATGCACTCTGGAGTCACCGAGAGGGCACGAATATCGCTCACCCGTTCCGCTGTCAACAGCGCAACCAGGAGTACCGTCTTGAACGTGAGGAACTTTGGTTCCTCCGTCTCCAACGGCTCAAAAGGAGGACGAGAGAGTGAGTCGAGCACCAGGACCAAGTCCCAACGCGGCGAACAGGGACCTTGAGACAGGATGTGCACGCAGCGCACTTCATGAACTGGCCCACAAGGGGCTGTTTTACGTGGTTTTCCCCTCGAAGCCAACCGTGGCTCACTGAGATAGCCGCCAGGTACCCTTCGATTGTGGAGAAAACGTTTCCCAGATCATACCTATCCTGTAGGAAGATCAGGACGTCTGCTACCGAAACCTGGAGCGGAACCATGCACAGCCGGGGACCGTCCCAGATACCATTCCTCGCACACGCCCTACTTTGTCCCGTAGAGAGACCTAGTGGAGTGTGCCCTAGCGGCCTAAATAGTATCCGCTAGTAGTGGAAAAACAGTCATTTCAGCGAACGAACGACTTTGTCCACGTTCACGGCAATGAATAGTTCAATTGACTCGTTCACGTTCTCGTTCAGCAGCTCCACTCTCTAGTGTGAAAACGCCCTCGTGGGAGCGTCTTTGTTTTCTACGTCGCACGTACAGCCCAACCTCCCGTCCTATACGCGGGGGGAGGGGATGGGGGCATGCACTATAGTGTGAACGTAACCGTCCCAGAAAAAGAACAAACTCGTTCACATTCACGGCAAGGAACTAGTTAATTTTAGCGAGTCGAACCTGAACGATACCCCACTGGTAGCCACCATTCTAGGAGGAAAACCAGTCGCAGTCAAGTTTTCCCTCCACGGGCCAGACCCACAATTCTATTTCTGCGGGTCTGGGATGAAAGGTTTCGCCCTTCGCCTGCTGTCGCAGATCCCTGCGTAGCGGGAGGGGCCAAGGTTGCTTTTTAGAGGAGGGGAGATATCCCCGACCTCCGGGAGCCCCGTACCGGAGCCACCAGCAACGCCACCAAGCCTTGGAGTCTGATCCGTTCCGGAGTGGGGTGGATCAGTTCCAGCGGAGGGCACGCATAAGGCAGCCCCCACGACCATTCGTGCGCCGGGGCGACCAGGTCCAGCGGAGCCCGCTCTCTCATTGAGAGGAACAGCGAGCAATCTGCGTTCTCCTCCGCGGCAACTAGGTCCAGATCTGGTCCGCGACCCTGGTGCGGAAACCAATCTGAATAAAAGTCTCGCCTCTGGACAGAGGATCGGTTCCCCTGTTCAGAAGGCCAAGTACATGAGAGGCGCTGATTGATTCCAAGTGTGCGTCGCACCACAAAATCAAACCTCCGTGCCAGACTGTTCAAGGTAGGAGATCTCGGACCTCCTTGCTTGTTGGTACAGGCCATGGTCGTGGTATTGTCCGTCCTGACCTGAACGTTACGTCCACTGATGTGGGGCTCAAAGTGTTTTACCGCCAAAAGGACTGCCATCAACTCCAAGCAGTTAATGTATGCTGTCCTCATGCTGCGGTTCCACAGACCCATGGCCGTCCGGCCCCCGAAGGTGGTGACCCACCCTGTGAGGCTGTCATCGGTGGCGATCATCATTCTTGAGATGATCCTCCCTACCGGGACGCCCTCCGACAGGAAAGAGGCTACTTTCCCTTGTTGGAGGGACTGCATGCATGCCGCGGACACTGTCACACGGCAAAAAACCTGAGGGAGCTCAACCAGAGAGACCGCATCCAGTGCGATACCTATAAGGTAGCGTGATGGGACTGGGTGAGCACACACTTCGTGCACTTCTCGAAGTTCAGTGTGAATCCCGGGGAGGTCAGGTGCGACACCACCAGTCTATGGTGATGACATGCATCCAGAACGCGAGTCCGCACTCAGCAACCAAATGTTCTATGTAGGTTGCGATGCGGACTCCCCTCTGTCTCAGAGGAGCTATCGCTTGAGTGCATTTCATGAACATCCTGGGACTCAAGACATTTCAAACGAGAGGACCAGGTACCTGTACACACGACCCTCGAACTCGAAGCGCAGGATTTACCTGTGCGGCGGGTAGATAGGGATGTGGAGAAGGGCGTCCTTGAGATCTAGTGAGCTCTTAGATCCAAGATAGGACGTAGCCCCCTCCCCTTTCTTCTTGACCAGGAAGTATCTCGAGTAGAAAACGAGCCGGCTTTCTCCTGGTGACACTGTCCTTACGGCGTTCTTGCGTAAAGGGAGGCAGTCTCCTCTCGCAACGTCACCGCCTCTTGACCACTAGCGTGTAACAACAGTGCTCTGTTGGCCATGGGTGGTCTGGTGGAAAAAGCAGTATGTACCGCCAAACAGTTCATTTCAGTGAACGAACGATTGAATTCACGTTCACGGCAATGATTTGTTCAAAAGATTCGTTCAAAGAATCGTTCAAACCGCCAAACAGTTCATTTCAGTGAACGAACGATTTAATTCACGTTCACGGCAATGATTTGATCAAAAGATTCGTTCAAAGAATCGTTCAAACCGCCAAACAGTTCATTTCAGTGAACGAACGACTTAATTCACGTTCACGGCAATGACCAAAGATTCGTTCAAGGATTCGTTCAAACGATTCGTTCAAATGATTCGTTCAAGTTCGGTAGTGCTCCCGGTCCCGGTGGGGCGTAAGGGGCTACTATGTGCATGCAGACGTGTGCACCTGATCCCACTAACATGACTGCACAATGCACAGTCGCAGGAGGAGTTAACCAGTCCGCCTGTCGTGTGTGCGGTGTGCTGGGGGGGCATGAACGAAATCGTGAACGTAACGGTTCCAAAGAGGGAAGAGTGTCCGTTCGTTCACGTCAAGCACTAGTTCTTGTGAAAGGATCGATCATAACCGACACATCATTATACTGTCCACTCGTGTGTGACAACAAGGCCCTGTTGGACATGGGTGGTTTTGTGGAAACTGCGGCCTGTACCCCTGTGCTCTCATATGAAGCACCCAGGGGTCGGCGTTGCATTCTTTGCATCGCTTGATGCGGAGTGACAAAAGATTTGGAGGGGTTGTTATTAATGTCGGGCGTACGCGAGCCGCCATCCTGGCTGTACTCGTTGGCCCGGCAACCATGTTTGGCTTTTTCCTGGTAACACTTCCCTTACGGCATTCTTGCGTAATAGAGAGGAGATCTCCTCTCGTAACGTCACCGCCGTTTGACCACTCGCTTGTGACAACAGTACTTCGTTGGACATGGGTGGTTTGGTGGAAAATTGCAGTCTGTAACCCTTTGCTATCGTACGGAGCACCCAGGGGTTGGGGTTGCTTTTTTTCCATTGCTCGATGTGCAATGACAACGGATTTGGGGGGGTTGTTATTGTATTCGAGCGTACATCAGCCGCCATCTTGGCGCCACTCGTTGGCCTGACAACCGTGTTTGGTGTTACTTCCGGGCCCATGTACGCGGCCATTTTGGAAATACTGGCCACGCACGTGGGCGCCGCCATTGTTGCCGGCAACACGTGTCTGCGAGCAGCAGCGGTCATCTTTATTGGCAACACGTGTTGTGCAGTGGGGGCGGCCATTTTGGCTACCCCCACCTTCCTTACAACAATTTGGCTTATATTTACCTTGTGACTTTCTTTCATGGACCAAGGAAAATTTTGGCGTGACCCTTGTAGGAAATGACGGTTTTGGCCCGCCATAACGCCTTTTCTCTGTCCAACGACCACCATGGACCCCCCGTGGGGGGTCCGTAGTGGTCGTTGGCTCATTTTGGGTACTTTTGGTTGCAATCTTCTTGGTTGTTTACACAAGCATTTTTTGTCATATAAGCAACATTCGCAACATAAGCAGGGGACACAATCACATTCAACAGTGCATACACATTCATGTAATTCTCTACAAAGACATGTGTATTCAACTGTGCACGCATATTCACGTAATTCTCTACAATGACATGTGATTGCGACGGCAGGGCTTTTGGTTGCAATTCTTTTTTGTTTTTTGTTTTTTATTGCACAAGCACTGTATTGTCATATAAGAAACATTTGCAACAGAAGCAGGGGACACAAGTGCATGCACATTCACATTCACGTAATCCTGTACTATGAATTGTGTGTGTGTGTGTCTTGTAACTCGGGGCTAGTAGCGCAGTTTTCTGTCGCCGCTAGCTCCGGTTTGGTGGGGTTTGGAAGGCGGGGAGGCGTCGCTGTCCCTCTGGTCAAGCTGCTCGCCTCTGGTCGGTAGCGGGTGGGGCGGAGGAAGACTGGGAAAAGCAAGCTGGACCTACCTGCCGGGTCTGTGGTGAACCACCGTGCCCTTCCGTGGGTGACGCACAAACCGAGTACTCTACCAGCCCATTCTGTGGAGTATTTGTCGAGAAAGATCTCCTGTGTGAGGCGTCGCATCTCAGCTAGCGCTGGTATAGCGGCGTCTCCGGTCTCGAGTTGCTTTTTTAAATTTACACAGACACTTACTTTGTCATGGAAAAACATTTCGAGCCACACAAACAAAGGGAACACATAGGCATGCACATTCGGCCAGATCTGTACGCTGATGTGTGTGTCCACGATGGCGCGTGCGTCATGGTAGACTGTGTGTCCCACTCATCCAGGGGCTGTGAGCAGGAACGGGTGTCGCGTCCTCACCGGGGGGGAGGGGAGATCCAAGCTGGCTCCCCGGTCGTGGCGATCGGCGGTAGTGTTAAGCTCTCGTCGAGTCATCGTAGAGGACGTAGGTGGCTAGGCTAGGCTAGACTAGGCCAAGGCCACTGAGCTAGCTAGAGGCCAGGCTAAGCTAAAGGCTGTATTAGCTAGGCCAAGGTAACTAGTCTGGTTAGTTTAACGTCCGTAGAATGCTGTGTTTTCCTCGTCCGGAAAAGCACGGCGGGGATAGGAGGGAGAGAAGGAGGTCCGGGGAACTCTCAATGGACTGAGAATCCTACCCGTCGCTTCAGAGTTAGTAGAACCCGCAGACCTCGATCTTGTAGAAAGGTGAGAAGCTCCTTCATCGTAGGCAGAAGGAAGCCAAGAGAATGACTTCCGCGTTCCGTTCTCCTTTTGTGCCCTCGGGTAAGAGGGCTACCGGAAAGCGACGGAAGACCCATCGGGCCAAAAAGGGTTTGGCCCTGAGGGAGTGAATGTGAAGCTTCTGTACATCGCCAGAGGGCGCTGTTTCCCATATGTGAACACCGAGAGAGCAATGTAGCAAAACATACTGTAGTACTTGAGCTTCGAAAATTATTTGTATTTATTTTATGTAACCAGGAAGTTCCTTGTATTATTATTGAGATTATCACTTTTGAGGGTTAGGGGGGAAACCTGGCTAAGATAGCACACCAGTACAAGGTTGCAGAAATTATAGACTAAAGCTTATCAAAAACAGACACGGAAGAAATAACGAAAATTGAGCATGTTAAAAGCGACAACAGATACATATACAAAATCCAGTTTAGGAATAGCAATTGCTCGCTTCAGTTGCATGTTTTTTTTCCATCAGGGCTTTGAACTCTCCCAGGTAGACAAAACTAAGAAGCTGTAATGTCTTCTGGTGGTTATTCCGTGACCAGGGTGCAAAATAGATGAAAGCTGCTCTACCAATTTCTGAGAAAATCCTGGGTACCTGGTAGAGCAGCCATCTAGTGGAGTGTAAATCATAACAGCTGCTGGTGGGTGATAAGAGATAGATTACACAGATATGAAGGGAATTTTCCCAGTATGGCCTCGTAAATAAAACTATACCAATGTTGCTTTTCTCCCTAGACTCAATTAAGACCAGGAACCAGATCATAAAGTACACAGTGATGTGTACCGGACAATGAGGTGGATATGAAACATCCGCCCAAATACCCAAGTGCTTGTAGGATGAAACTCTTTCAATTGAGTCCCCTCCTAAGGTATGAATGCTAACGATATGTGAGATCTGGGAGTGAGCTCTGGAAAAGATAATACATTTGACTATACAATGTGGAATGCAGCTGTTCAAAGGTAGTCTGGACTGGAGCTCATCAACAGCCTGACTGATGACACTGTGGTGTCTAAAAAACATATTGACAGGAAAGAGGCAGTGGGGAAAACGATTAAATCATGGGGCAGTGTGAGTGGGTGCATCAAGGCCACTGTTCCAGATTTAAGGGATGGAATTAGTCTGGAGACTCTGATTACTATACAGTAGCTATATAGGATTAGCAATAAGATCAGCGGCAGGCTTTAAAGATAAGGATCCAGGTTGTTCGGTCCAGTTTCCTTTTTTTCAATAGCTTTCAAAGCATTTCAAATCTTCACACTAGAAATAGGTCTAAATCAGTCGATGACCTATATTTCAATGACGTCTTTGCAAGTTTCCGACAACTATCCGAACAATTCAACATTCCAAATCACTTTTTATTCAAATACTTTCAGATCAGAAACTGGGTTCGCATCTATGATGACATTGATTGGCATAGCATGCTTGAATGTTTGCACTAAACATTAATTTCATTAATTTCCACTAAACAGAGACAAATGCAGTTTAACATTTTTAATAGAACCTACTATACTCCACATCAAATCTCTGATGGAGATTTACTTCATATGCTGTGGAGCTGTCCGTGCTTGGAGGAGTTTTGGAAATATATTGTTTGAACAACTTCAGAAACAGTGGAGTCTGAAATAGTACCCGACACTAGGATTTGGATTTTGGGAGACATACAGGGACTCGCATTAAGCCATCATAGGAAATGCTTTAATTTGCTGGCTGGCACAGCTGGGAAAAAAAATATTCTTCAAAATTGGAAATCTGAAAGCTCTCCCTCTCAGAGACATTGGTTGAACGAATTGACTTCCTATTTTACTCCTGAAAAGATTTTATACAATGTAAGGAGGAAACCTGCAACATCTGATAAATAATATGGGGTTCTTTTATATCTTTTTACCATCACTACGTCCTTGTAACTAAATTGGAGAGGTCCGATAGATGATTTGGCCACAAAACTGAAATTTCAGCTCCGAGGCCCTAGAGCAGTTGTATTAACAGACCCAGTTGATTTAAAATGCTAATTCTTAAACCGATAGTTCCAGTCCTTGATTCTGCTTTGCTGAGATCCATGGGAAAGTACTTAATAAACACACAGCTGGACCACAGTAGGTGGACTTAGCATGGATGAATTGTTAAAAGAAAGCGATAGCATGGAGTAGTAGGAAGGGGAAAAAAAGAAAGAAAAAATACATTCTGAAATGAATGACAAAGAACGTGTCAAGAAACTAATCTGGGACCGTTAAACAGACTATAGTCCATTCACTGTTTTCAAACCTGATGTGCAGAGAAATAATTGACAATTGACTTTAAAACAGTCACCAAAATCAAACAGCCAGTCTCTCCATCAGTTTTATGCCAGCATGGAAAACAGGAAAGGTAAAGCCTATGGTTTCCGCAGTTATGTGTGAAGCTTAACCAGTATATCAACGATCCACCTATCAGCCGGCCCTGGTATCTGATGAAAGATCCAGAGTTTATCACCAGTAACACTTTTTTTTTGTTGCAGTAGTGGAAAAACCTCACAGAGAAGGACGTGACAAAACATCCCACCATCACGTGCATGCGTGCGTGCACGCATGTGTCTGTGCAGGGTGAAAATAAATCAAAGCTGCTGTCCATGGATGAGCAGCTGAGCCCAATAATTCTCACAAGGCAACATCCCCGACACACACGCGCAAACACATGCATGCATGCGCGCGCACACATCTTAACAGCATTTTTAAAGATCTTTCTTTCTTTTTATCTCCCTCTGGCCCATAGTAAACAAATGCGCATAAACACACAGGTAAAAAACATTGCACGATAATTGTAAGTTGAATGAACACCACGAACCACACACACATGCACACAAACACAAATAAAACTGCAGTGCAATGAATGAAAGCCTGCACAGTTTGTGCCCTTTGTCTTAAAGCCCAGGAGCGGTGTACAGCACGTCTTTCCTGTTGACAGGCAAACAGCCCATCCCTTTTCTTCTCTAACTTGCCTTGTTCTTTATCCATGCCTCAGGAAATCCATCTGTTCCTCCTCAGAATCTCAATACAGATAATCTCTGTTTGTTTACACATTTCCACATGGATTTAGCATTTATCTATTCATTTTCATGAAATTAAATTGCACCAAACTCAAAGTGCATAGACTGTGAATCAGAAGCACATCCTCAGTTGTGTTAATATGATTTTTTTCAGGAATGAATGATATAACACATTACTTTTCAAGCAATCACCAATTGGAGAAACAGACCATAACGTGTTCGAAGTTACGAACAAACAACATTTCTACCCCAGGGAGAAATGTAGTTTGTAAAACTACAACTACACAGTAAAAGTAGTTCAACTACTTATTTTTTTAAGCGCTTAATTGAGATGTTGGGTATATGAAATAAAATATAATAGTCTACAGAAAAAGTAAAATGTCAGCAAAAATATGCCCATATGTTTTATTGCAAAAAAGTTGACACTTTTTAGTTGAAAATGAAACAGCTGGGTTCTTCTGGATTTGTATGAATTATTTTCTTAAATTTTTATCCCACGATGTTGGAACCCTTATTTTTTCACCCAGTGCCAATGCCTAAGCGTGTAATCCTGGGCGCTACTCTCCCTCTGCCAGCCTGAGGAGAGCCCCGAACTCAGCTCATGCTTCCTTCAACACATGAGGAGTTAGCAGACCGCTTCTTATCACCTGACAGGGGGGAGTTTCCCTGGTTGGACGTAGCGCATGGAAGGAACACGTTATTCCAACCAGTTCCTTTCCCCTCCATCAGGCGCCCCGGCTGACCAGGGGGAAGCAGTATAGAGACCAGGATTACTGCATGTTTTGATGAGGATACCTACCCTAGGGGACACAGGGAGAACATGCAAACTCCACACAGAGAGGCCCTTTCGCCAACCCCACCTAGGGTATGGGCACTGATGACTCGGAGGAGAGGACACGCCCCCACAACGCTAGATTAAAGTAAAGACTAGAGACTTAAAAGACGTTTAAAAAAATACATAAATATGGCCATGGTTGGGCGGGGAATCGCCACCGGGAGTGGCGGGAGCCGGGAGGGTTGTCCATTAGTGACGTTAGTGTTTGTGTGTTTACTTTATATGGATCACACTGCCTTCTTTGCAGCATGACCCACCCACCCTGCGAAGCATTCAAGTGCTTACCAGGGCAAGCCAATCAGAGGAGGTGTAGGCTTGTCATGTCATGGCCATTCCTGCGAACATTAGACTGTGAAAATATAATGAGATTTTGGGGGAGCTGCTCACTTTGACCATAGAGTCTGGGTTCAGTTATCCAAAATTAAGGGTATTTCCAGGATAAATTACAATTCAGATGCACAGCAGGGTAAAAATTCAGGGGTCCTGCTAAATTCAGGAGTTTTGGCAGGTATATGGTCATCATGGCATGCCTTCAAAGCAATCAGGATGGAAGGAAAAGGGGACAGTCCGGTCTTTCAAATGGGTTTCTGGTACAAGAACACCGTAAAGGTAAAATAAAATGAATATATATTATTTCATGTTATTGCCCAAAATTGTAGTTTGTAGCTTGAGTAGTAAATTACAAAGACATTACCAAAATAGTAGTTGATCTACTTGACACGGCACGTCACACAGATATGAATGTAGTTGAACTACCAGCAAGCTACAGCAAAATGTAGTTAAACTACTACAGAAGCCCCTTCATGAATAGTTTCTTTTTATGTTATAATGATGAAAAATATTATGTCCTTCAGTATAACTGCACTTAAAATCTAGTCAATTTAAGTTATTTGGGTAAGCTGTATAGGAAAGTTGTGCAGTGTCAAGCAAGTACTTGTTCTCAATATCTTAAGTTTACTATGGATTTTGATTCAGACAGATTATTAAATTAAATATGTCTTATTGCATATTGGACATGTCATCATCTTCCCTTAACATAGCCTCCCCTATAGTCGACTCTGTAGAATCAAAATAATCTGTGGATGTTTTTAAATCACGGTTAAAAACTCACCATTTACAGCATTGCCTTTTCATCTTTTTAACATGTTGAATTGTATTGTTTTATTTATTGTACATTTAGGTATATGCTAGATGGCCACCGGGACTCGGGACTCGGGAATGATGCCTGTTGTACCCGTTGTCAGAGTACCCATTGTACTGACATGTCTGTGTCCCTTTTATGCCTATAGAGCACCGAAGTCTGACGTAATTTACACATCCTTTGTTTGTCTACCTGGTTTGCGGTTTTCCACCCCCATTCTGAATCCCATAGACGTATTTAATATCGCGTCAAATAAGAACTGTGTTCCAAAAATAAACAAATAACCCTGGTGGTTTGACTCTTATGGATATGAAGCATCAACTGACGGTGAGAAAACGCTAATGTTACTTCCGCCGAATTAGTTACATTTTCGCCAGAAACAGACTGTATCAAATATAAGTGTCTGACTATCATAAACGATACAGAACCTCCTCCCTGACAATATCGCCGAGACAGTTTGTTTATTTTTGGACAACAATTCTTATATGAGACGATTCTATGATGACCCAATGTTATTCTCCATAGCGAAATTACTTTACGAACCTGGGGATGAACGAGTGACGTCAGGACTTCGGTGGTCTATATATGGAGATGTCTGTCTTTCTGCCTGCCTGCCTGCCTGCCTGCCTGCCTGCCTGCCTGTGTCCCTTTTTTGCCCATGGAGTTCTGTGTCAGCCATGCCCAAATGTGGAGTCCAGGCCAGTCTATGTCTCCATATATGGGGATTTGCAGACATATGTTACATTGACAATCGCCGATCCAACTGACTTCCCACTCAGCCTGTTACTCCATTGGGTCCCCAGTGATATGCACGCCTAGTTTGAAGTTGATCGGTCAGACAGTTATCGAGATACGTGGGCACATGCGCACACACATATTTCCCCATTTATAGAAGGATTTAAATGATTTGTTCTAACATTTAAAAAAATATGCTATATTAGATATTATAATATAATTATTGTGGGGTTCACCTTGCAATCAAACTCTATGAGTGAGATAGCAATGGGCCCTGATAGCACCAAACCACATCTCATTCATTTTTAGACCAACACACGGCGCACCACTGACAGGAGCCAATGCTGAATAGATCATGTAAACACCTTAAATTGCCTTATCCTCCTGGCACATCAACAGCCTGGGCAGCAAAACAGAGCATGTGGAAGATGTTCAGGTTAATTTACCCGTAGTGGGTAGAATTGGTTTGCAGTAGACAATGCAATCATCTTGAGGCACATTTTACAAACAACACAGACGATAGAAGGGCAAGATAAAGTGCCCAAGCGCTCAAATAATCAGGACTTAAAAGGAGAACAATAACAAAATACAGGTACAAATGTTTTGTTTGTGTTATTTCAAGTATTCATGTATGCACATTATATGCAGATCTTTATTCATGGCGCCTATCAAGTTGAGTTTGTTTTGCTGCCTCGCTGTGATGTGATTATAACGAGTACACTGTAAAACTATGAGAGTGTAAAAACTGACCTGCGGGTCCATTTTTACACTCTCAGATTTAAGTTAACACTCAGGATTTGACAGTGTACTGTTGTGATTGACATCCCTGAACACAAGAGCAGAGCAGTTAGAAAACTTGAAATGGCTTCACGCTCAGTGCACTCTGTGATCTGTGTCCTCACCGAGTTCTCCGCATGGCATTGTATTATTCATGTTGTTCCACCGTATGGCGGCAGGTTTTCCAGACAACGAGGGGAAAAGCATATCGCCGCTGTCGGGTGGAAACCTCCTATGTCCAAAACTGTTAGTCTTTAGGAAAATGACAAAAAAAAGGACAAATGTTCCAATAGATCCAATGTAGTTATTTAGTAGTTATGATTTAGCCCTTGTAAATAATTTAATCGGTTTTACAGTATATGTGTTAAAACCCACATACAGACTTAACAACACAAATGCGCATGGCGACGCGTTGTGAGCTTGTAGATCTGCTATTTTTGCTACTTTTGTGTGACACTGTAGTATGACAAAGTAGGGCGTTAATTTACGAAAAGTTGAAATATGGAGATGCAAGGTTTCTGCCCCGACAGCAGTGATATGGATTTCAACTGCACAGTGCAGCAACAACAGATTATTTTTGGCTTCAGTATGTTTGTTTCTGTTGTCTACTTATTTCACATTATTATTATTTTATTTTTCACACTTTTTGTTTATGTGAGTCGTATTCACAAGGCACTACTAGTGTTATCTGGGGACCTCGGGTAATTTAGAAATCTTAGAAAGTCTCTCAGTTTCAATTTGTAATGCAGATTCCAAGTGGCTGGCGTGACTAACAAACCAACTGTTAAGGCTTGGGTTCAGGCGGAGGATAACACTGTGCGTGTTTGATGTGAAGTTATTTGCTGTGTCTCAGAGAGACCCCCCATGGTGCTATAGGTGAGGATAAGCAATGGAAGAACCTTGGTGGCCCTTCTAAGCCCAGAGTCAATCAGTAACATCCAGCACCGGGGTTCAAGGCAGAGAATTGGAGAGATTGGATGGAGCTGAGGGACAGTGCGATGGCAGGTGACAGTCAGAGATGTGATGGATGTATTCACACGTAAAAAGGTTTCCAATTCAAGCAAAGGGGGAGGATTTAGTGATGAATAAATAGAGGAAAAGGGATGCAAAGTGGTGTGGCTGTATTGTTTGGCTGTCCTTCCTGAAATTATCCTGAGACTCCCAGACATAATGGCAGGCGAGGGTGTGTGTGTGTGTGTGTGTGTGTGTGTGTGTGTGTGTGTGTGTGTGTGTGTGTGTGTGTGTGTGTGTGTGTGTGTGTGTGTGTGTGTGTGTGTGTGTGTGTGTGTGTGTGTGTGTGTGTGTGTGTGTGTGTGTGTGTGTGTGTGTGTGTGTGTGTGTGTGTGTGTGTGTGTGTGAGAGCTGATACTGTATGTCTGGGCTCCCTGTGTGATTTAAATGCCATTACCTGATTCATTTGTTCCCATGTGTGTCTGTTGGCAGGTAGGAGGATAGGCATAACCCATTTGGGACCTCTGTGCACAATGCACTCATCATTCATTGTTCATCATGCCATTGTTGAACAGACACACCAATGTGGGCACAAGATGGAAAATGAAAGGCATGCAGAGCACCATTCTGAAAAATTACACAAGCACACATTTATCAGTGTCCTCCGATGAAGTCCACAGGTGGGGTAATCAATTCAAAGGAGCAGCACACAGTGATTTGCATATTGTTCAGGTTTCGGTACCCAGCATTGGCCAGTTATTGTGTTGGCGAAATAGGTTCTCTCTTTCCTTCTCTCCCTCCCTCCCTCCCTCCCTCCATCTCTCCCTCATCCCTCCCACTCTCACTCTTCGTGATGCGTCGATCACCTTGTTGAGGTTCGGTACCTGCGTAGGTTATCACATGGGTGAAATAGTCTCTCTCTCTCTCCCTCCCTCTGTCACACCCTCCCTCCCCCTATTGCTCTCTCCTCTCTCTCTCGCTGATCGAACTCTGGTCCGACATCATCATGTTGGTCAAATGCGTTTTCTTTTTTACTCTTTCCCTCTATACTCCCTCGCTCGATCCCTCCCCTCTTACTCTGCTCCCCCCTCTCTCTTTCCTGAGGATCTCCACATATGACCGAAACCATTGCCTCGTAGAGCAGATTTGCGCTGCTGTTGGGCATGTCCATATATGGGTGCAATCCATCCGCCCGCATTATCCGGCCACAGACAGAGAACTTGAACTTTTTATTGAAGACAAACAAGCTGTGGATACCCTCATGTTTCACCATGGACAGCACGTTCTCTCAACACAGGCCATTTGTGAGGATAATAGACAGGTGTTATCTAATGGCAATGCACTTGCTGGCTGCCAGGTGCATGTCCTTCCTTAATATCCACAGACCTACTTCTAAGCATTGTAAGATGAAGGCAGCAGGAGCATCTCATTATATGCCTGGGCTCTCTGCCGGTCAGAGAGGCTTTCATCCCCATAGCACAGTTAATAGGATTCATGTTACTCAGCTAAAATATTCTTTGATGCTTAGCGAGTGGTACACATACATGGATTTGCTTTGGATTTCAGATTTTGGTATTGGAATTAATATTTCTTCCTAGAGGAATGATTTTTTCTTGAATGCTTTGTTGGATTGTGTCTTTGTGCACATACCTGGAGAACCCTCATTTCTCAGTGTAACAGAAATATTCTGTCCATGTACATGCCTTGTTTTATTTCCTTTCAACTGCCCTTCACACACACACGCATTTAAAACCACAACTTTAAAAAAAAAATCCTCAAATATTGACTGTCTCACCTACTTTGATCTACTGGAACATAGTGAATCAAGAATCAAGAAGGTTTTAGTAGTCACTCGCTCATACAGGTACAAGTAGCAAAATGTTGGTTCAGAAGATCACAGTGCGTTGCATTGCGATGTGACATGATGTGACACGAGTCACGCTTGTAGATTTGTTGTGTGATAAAATAGGGCTTAAGTGGAGAAGAAACTTGTTGAGAGGAAAATGAGATGGGCTTCATCGTATTTTAATACATGCTTAAGGACATACTGCATTGCCATTTTCAACAAGTTATTAGTGATATCTACTGAAAAGGATTTTAATGTGTTGTTTGTATGTTTACATACTGTGTGTGTGTGTGTGTGTGTGTGTGTGTGTGTGTGTGTGTGTGTGTGTGTGTGTGTGTGTGTGTGTGTGTGTGTGTGTGTGTGTGTGTGTGTGTGTGTGTGTGTGTGTGTGTGTGTGTGTGTGTGTGTGTGGACATGCCTGTGTCTGTGAAGGTCAAGGATGGCCAAAAGTGGTCATGAATATGAAGTAATGTTTATGTGATAGCGTGAAAGAGAGAGAGAAAAAGATGGAGTGCTCATTTGCATTTCCATGCATAATAGTGCTTTGTATTATAAGTATTCGGACAGGCCCCTTGAATGTTTTTATTTTCTGGATTACAAATTATTAGGGGTGTGCCGATATATCGTCCCGCGATATATCGTCCCGCGATATATCGCGATACGTTTTCGTGACGATATGTATCGTTTTGGAATAAAAAAAATATATATATTTTTTTTACAATAATAATCAGGCATGCAAACAGCCCCGAGGTGAAAAGGGTGACAACATGTTTTTTTTTTTCGGGTCAGGTGTCACACTATTGCCCTATTTGGATTCAAAACGGCTATTGTAGCTGAAAAGCTACAAGTTTGCATGTCTGAATAATGCAAAAACAGAATTATTTGTTTGCATTTCCTTTTTTTCCTCCCCCATATATTTTCATAATAAAAAAGTGCGTATCGTATCGAAATCGTATCGAAGTTGTGAGCCCAATATCGTATCGTATCGTTTCGTGAAATTAGTGTATCGGCACACCCCTACAAATTATACTATCATTATTTTGTATTGCAAAGTCATATGGTCTAACAGTAAATATTTAAAGAAATTTTTTTTTATTTGGCAGCAGATCTTTTAAAGACATTGAGGCACTGTATGCTGCTTGCATAAG
Organism: Gymnoscopelus braueri; assembly: GCF_963280865.1. NCBI lineage: Eukaryota > Metazoa > Chordata > Actinopteri > Myctophiformes > Myctophidae > Gymnoscopelus > Gymnoscopelus braueri. The sequence goes on from NC_137622.1 coordinate 23,316,115, forward strand.
TAGTCAAACCCCACACATTAATATTTTAGAGCCGAGTGTGTGCAATACTGTTTACAATACAATTTGTTTGGTTCCTTTTTTAGTATTGGCAGTCTTTCCACCCTCATGCCAGTTTCATGCAGTGGAATATGGTCTTAATATGTTTGACTGGTGAACCTTCACTCCTCTCCCAGCCACTGTCCTGTAGCTCATTCAATGTGATTGTTGGCTACTCTGTGGCTTCTCTCACAAGTCTCCTTCTTCTTTTTCTTTTTTTTTAAAGATATTTTTTGGGGCTGTTATGCCTTTATTTGACAGGATCTGTAAAATTGTCAGGACACGGGGAGAGAGATGGGGGGGTGACACACAGCAAAGGTCGAACCCGTGACACGCTGTCAAACTGTTTTACCAGCGTATGTGGTATGCGCCTGGACCGCTAGGCCAGCGGACACCCCCACAAGTCTACTTCTTGCTAGTTTTGAAGGACGACCTTGTCAGTGCATGGGTGGTATGATGCAGCATCCAATTACTAATTATTGATCCAAGCACTGGGATATTGTTTTGTACACTTTTTTTCAAATTGCATTTCTATTATTTAATCTCTGACTTCCATAGAAAGGTTCTTAGGCCCGGTCCACACGTACACGGGTGTATATACTAGAGAGGTTCGGTCCGCTATGCGGCACTCACATCTAGAGTTCGGGCCCTGAACACTTACTTCTCACCGCCGATCCGACCAATATGACCATATATGGAAATCTCTGTATCTGTCAGTCATTGTCCCTTTTATGCCCATATATGGAGCTGACTGAGCTCCATATACAGTATGTCGGGGTGGCAGTGGCTCAGGGGTAGAGTGGCCGGGTAGAGTGAACTGGAAACCGCAAGGTTCCCAGTTCGATCCCGGGCTGGGGGGCTCCCCCAGAGTTAGTGTCGAAGTGTCCTTGAGCAAGACGCTGAACCCCTAATTGCTCCCAATGAGCAGGTTGGTGCCTTGCATGGTTTCCTCTGCCTTCGGTGTATGAATGTGTGTGTGTGATGGGTGAATGTAATGCACAATCTATGTAAAGCGCTTTGGATAAAAGCGCTATACAAATGCACCATTTACCATTTTATTTACCATTTACCATGTTGAGCCTGATGCCATGACAACACATTGAGACACATTATTGGCCCATGAAAATGAGTTTTTGTCTGCCACAGCGTGTTTTTTTTCTTCTTGTAGCCTAATGTCATCTCCTTGCCCATTTGTTTACATCATAGCACGTAACTACATTATGTTTTACATGTTAAGACAAAAACATACAGTGACTATTCCACCATATTGAGGAACAGAGGCATCAGAATGTGTTATGGAGGTCACTGCTACAATTTACAATTTAGGTATTTAGCAGACGCTCTTAATCCAGAGCGATTTATAGTAAGCAAGGACAACACAAGATAATACATCAAATGCATAGGAATAGTAACCTAATAATAAAGTAATACATAAGTAAACCAATAATCTAATAATAACTAATATATACGTAAACCAAGAACCTCTCATCAGCCTGTACATTGAAACTAAACACACTACATAACACGCTACATAATGCAACAGTCGGACGGCACAAACGTCGCCGGTTTTATTCTGGTAGTGGATTATAACAAGGCTCCGGGTGGGAGATCTCAGATATGCTACGCTCCTGGCAGTGAGGCAAACTGCAGCATTGAAGTCAAAGCGAGCTGGGTGGACAGCACATGTATGAATACACACTATACTTGAAGGATCGTGGACTTAGTCAAATAATTATTCTCTGATCTCTTGTTATTTGATGTGCAGATTGTATAATTTTATTGAGGTATCTAAAGAGCACAGACTGGGCTGTATGGGTTTGAATATTTTTGCAAGGTATGTGTCTGAGTGCCTGCGTGCATGCAGTATGTGTGAAGACAAAAACAGATTTGAAGAGATGGTTATATCATCTCATCATCATCATCTATCTCTCTCTCTCTCTCTCTCTTACACACACACACACACACACACACACACACACACGCACACACGCACACACGCACACACACACACAGTGTGACTCCTATCTTTCACTCAAGGCCGAGCCAATTGAGCTGGCAGAATACCTCATTAAGTGTCCTGTCAGAAGTCATTCATCAATCCTTGGCAAGCAGACTTAATAAAAGTTTTAAACATTGCTCCCCATGGTGCTGTATTAATCAAATGTGCATAAAGTAGGCTATGCATTGACTCCAAAATCTGCCGGCTGTTACAGTGGAGCTATATAACATCTCAGTAGAAACGGAATGAAAGAGAGATATTGAATTAAGTCAAATTTATGCTTCATCGTATAACATCGTCACTTGCTGAAAATAGATTTTTAACCCCAAAAAAAGAAAGAACAATGCATAAGGAGGGCTGGGGGATATGGTTAAAAAGATGGTGCAGAGACCATTCGGTCGACTTAGTGGTTAGTCTTGGTGATGTGATTCTGCTCCTGTGATACTACAGATTATTATGATACAGAATGTGAGATCACTAACCCCCCTAAAGCAGAGTCTAAGAGTTATTGCATGAACATGACATTGAACCCTTCAATGTTATAGTTAAGATGCACAGATACACAATCCACAGAATCATACATTTAACATTGAGAAGAACTAAATGCCACAAGGAGGAGGCTGGGAGTTTGATCACTGATAGGCTGCAGGAACGGTGCTGTGACCAATGCTGAGCATGTAGTATGAAGAGTGAACTGTGTTCTACTTAAAAAGACCACCTAGAATGAACCATTAGGAATGAGGGTGTATTAGCTTGTTAACTCATTAACTGCCAGAATAAAACATTGTCTATAGCCGACCTTGCCAGCGATTTCCGAGCGTTTTCACTAACCTTTGAAAAATCACAACGATCGCTCCACCGATCGCTTTAAAAGACGTATCCGAGTCTCGTAGAATCGGGGTGGGGAAGCGTGCCGTCGCGATCATCCGTTCCATAGTTATTGGCAGTTGAATGTAGGTTGTTTTCGCCAAAAAGCGACAGAAAGCAGAGAAAATTTAATTTTCCAAATCCATTAACATGGAAGTGAATGATTTTTTTGCGATCGCGTGATTTGCTGCTTCATTGCTTCACTGGGAGTCAAATGGTGACTCATAGGTTAGTGAAGAGCGCCATCTAGCATGTAAACACTGAAAACACCAAAACACTGAAAATACGTCAATGGCGTTGTGGGCATTGGAAAAAAACACATCAAACGCGTGAATGGCAGAGAATGAGTTAACGAATGAGAATTAAGGGGGATTGAGTGTGGCTGAGCATGGGGAACTTGACTGCCGCGCCTGAACTATACGATGCTCGATGCATTATCTTGTGTATATTGGATTGCTGTTGCTAGCACAGCCTTGCAGAACATGCCACACCAACGTTTTGCTGCTTGTACCTGTATGAGTGCGTGACAGACAAAGAAATCCTCTTGATCTTTTTATTCTTCTAAAATTTACAATCACAATGTTGTTTTGCATATCGATCGATATCGATATTATTTTATCAAGACCCGTTGGGAATGTATGCCCCTCGGTTACGCAATACCCAGTGTCAGATAGTACCCATTATGTACATTTGCTTGGATTGTACCTTTTCAGGTGATGGAAAACATTTGTTGATTCCTGTTTTACTTGGCACCGACCAACACGATATTTTGCAGACAGTATTAATCTTTTGAGATAATGCAAACCACTTAAATTGTAATGAAAGTCGTGGTACCTTTTTTGTCTGTAATTTCCTCACCTTTGGAGGATAATATGAGTTCACTTTCACCCTGGTTTCATGTCCCTATGTTTCACTTTGAGCTACCACTGGTAACTCAAAGTAAATAATACTTCAGACTCCAAGTACGAAATGGGGGCGCAAGACTTTCTGCTGTGTGATAGGCATTTAGATGTATATCCATATCAAGTATTCATGTCCAAAGTTATCATTATCAACATAAATATTATTGCGCTCCACTGTTATGATCCTTTTATCACTCTGCCCTACTTTAGAGTGAGAGCAAATGAGGGGCAACATAGAGAACTAAGCAAAGGAACAAAGGCAAAAGGAATGATCACCCAATCCCCTGAGGTGAGAGCCACAGACTTCGACACAAACACATCAAACTGTCAGTCATTTATCAAGCATCTGGGGCAATTAGCATATAAGTGATTGGCTGTCTTGACCTCCTCCTCAGACACATCAACGCTGATTGGTGATGTCAATAAGGTAGGAAGCCATGTTCTTAAGTGGCCTTATTGGCCACTGTGCACCAGGAAACGCCTTTCTACAATACTTTGTCACTATTAGTTAACAAGCCGCAGGTTGACTTAAGGAAGCGTCAGGTCACAGGTGGCAATAATTTGAGATGAATGTAAGCAATTTCACACACATTTAGAGAAATGGGGTGGAAAAAGTCCATGTCATTGTTTGGTTGACCGATGAGTTCTGATGTCTGGAGTTTGGATGAAAGTACATTTTATGTAGTATTGCTTGGATGACAGACAATGAGACCTGCATTTTTATGGGAATTCTTGAGCCTGTCAAATACCCATACCACCCCATGCAGTCATTAAAATCTATGTAACCGTGCTCGGGTTGTGTGTGTGTGTGTCTGTGTGCAAAATCTGTGCATGCACTGTGCACTCTGGCCCCCAGAGGGCGCCAGAGTGCAGGAATTTAGACAATGCTCTGATTAAAATGCACAACAGCCTGCAAAACACACACACACACACACACACACACACACACACACACACACACACGCAGTCAATGTCTCTCCCCATCACGGTGAAATAACACGGATTACAAGTCCGTAAATACACAATATTTTCGAGCTGCGTTCGCTTCCAGCGTTCGCGCGTCTTACTTGTAGTGAATCATATAGGTATATTGAGCGGAAAGAAGTCCATATTCTGTGTGTGTGTGTGTGTGTGTGTGTGTGTGTGTGTGTGTGTGTGTGTGTGTGTGTGTGTGTGTGTGTGTGTGTGTGTGTGTGTGTGTGTGTGTGTGTGTGTGTGTGTGTGTGTGTGTGTGTGTGTGTGTGCGCATGCGTGGAGATTGTTAAAAACACTGATTGATTGATGTACTTTATTTAGTAAGACATGAGAATAACACATGGAAGTACAAATTCACAATACAAGGTCTACTAAACTGGAAGACTCATTAAGCACTGAGCTTGTTTAAGATGCAGATCCCCATGCACACAAATCATGATGACATATAAGAGACAGACAGATATACACACTACTATACAGAATGTCATACAATCAGCTTACAGGTTACTGGTATGAAGAGTGAAAAAAAAAAAAAAAATATATATATATATATATATACAAAAGAAGAAAAAGAAAAAGGGGGGGGGGTAGGTTAAGACTTTTCGAATTGCAGCCTCCTGAAGGTGTATCTTTAGGGCAGTTTTGAAAGTGAGTAGGGTTTTACACTCCTTTACTCCTTTTGGTAGGGCATTCCACATTTTTTATGAATAGCATGAGAACGAGTTCATTCCCTTAGTTGAGCCAAATCTGGGTTGAACATGATTTGTGGAGCTGCCTCTGGTGTTATGATCATGGACTTCATTAACATTTTGGAAGTATTTTGACAAATACAGGGGGATCCCAATGTTGTGGTGTATCTTGAAGACCAGGCCCATAGCAAGTTGCTGTACTCTGTCCTCAACCCTAAGCCATCCAATCCTAACAAAATGAGCAGGGGTTAGAGGGGTTAACACTTTACGTTTAAGGGTCATGCTTTAGGTTGAGTTCTTAAAGTTGCTGGTGTTTAGGCTAGTGTCCAGGAGAGTGTTATAAGGGAAACCTAGCAGAAATCCTCAGAATTTTAAAGTGCAAACTGTGTGCATTTCAGAGCTGCTTGAAAGTACATGTATTCAACTCCACTCTACTCCTGTGGGTCTAAGCCAATACATGGAATACAGATAGGTAATGGGTTAGGTTTAACCTCTGAGGAGGTGTGTGAGGCAGAGAAACAAAGCAAGACAGGATGAGAGGGTGGAAACGTTGCCTCCATCTCTCCGAATCTCATCTGTCTCTGAATCTCTCTACTTCCTGTTTCATGTCTGTCATCTTGATTGCTCTTTCACAACCTTTGTGTCTGACTTGCCTCTGTCTGAAAGTAGTTTCAGGTTGACATCCACCCCCCTCTCAATTCAATTATATTCAAGACCCTCCATGTGATCCTTAGAGTCTCCCTTTAACTAAGGGTGGTGAGTGATGGTTTAGTTGAGTGACTAGCTCAGACAACAAGTTGACACCAGGCAGTGTATCACACTTGTTGATTACACACAAAGAGAATACAGTACTAAACACATGATGTGACCAGAAGATATGAGACATGGAAAAGAACAGAGTGAGTAGGAATAGAACATGCATCTTGTATCATTGTGCATAGACGTCAGTCTATCTGATAAAGTAGTTGATGGCCATGGTATCAAGTGTATCAGTACTATGTGCTTACGCAGATGAGAGTGATTCTGAGAAGGTTTGTAAATGTTGTTTTGCTTTTTTAAATTATATACATTATTTTTTACAACGAATGATTGCTCCATAAGTGATACATAATACGTGATTTTATATATATATATATATATATATATATATATATATATATATATATATATATATATATATATATATATATATACTATTATAATGTTCTCGCAATAAGTTGCGAATATGTAACCAGCCAGTAATTTGTGCTTATAAAACAGAACTGATTCTCTTCTGCTGTTAAAATCTGTAGATATTTATACCCTGATGTATTGTGTGTGTAGATACTTATTAATTAGATCACACTTTTCTCTTTGTTTATTTGTTTTTCTTTCTTTCTTTTTTTCTTTCTGCTGTTTCTTTGTGTGTGTGTGTGTGTGTGTGTGTGTGTGTGTGTGTGTGTGTGTGTGTGTGTGTGTGGGGGGGGGGGGGGGGGGGGGGGTGTGGGGGTGTGTGTGTGTGTGTGCTTGCTTGCATGCATGTTTTTTCAAACATGTGTGCATGTAAGATCACAGAAAGGACTGGTTATTGTCCACTGTCTGTGTAGGGGGTCAGGAAGTGCTCTGTCCACCACGTGACTAATTGGTCTCAGCCTCTAATTTTTCACACACACACACACACACACACACACACACACACACACACACACACACAGGTTCAATCAGGGTTCATACAACTCAGTCTCATCTTAGACAGACACAATTCGTGAGATGCATTATGAATGTACTCACTCTTCCATATCCAAGGGCAAAGACCTAATAAGAATCCCCTTCATGTTTTTAAATTGAATCAACCTAAAGGCAGGACATCTACCATCATTCCAGGCTTTACCAGCCAGTGAGGTCATCACCGTCATTTATTTAATTGGATTATATTCTTTTCAACAGGTGATGGGTCAATCGGACAACATTATGTGCATGCATGCTAACAAATCAACCCAACCACAGTTGAATCTTTTTCTCAGTTAACAAAACTCATAAAAACAGAAGTTCTCACACAGCATTTTATGCTGTAAAATGAAAGAGTTATTAGTACACAGTGGTGTAATATCACTTACCCTACATTTAAGTACAATTTTGAGATATTACAATTTTTTACTTTTTCAATACTTTTACTTCTACTCCACATCTCATAGGCAAATATTGAACTTTTACTCCACTACAATTATTTGAAAACGTGCTACTGTGTAGATTTATTTTTATTTTATTATTATAAAACATGCATTAACCACTTCAGCCATATATATAGCCTACTTTGGCTATATGAAAATGGCAGATCTACAAGCTCACAAGCGTCACTTTGTGGCTGTTCTGAGCTTGTAGATCTGCTATTTTTAAAAGATTTTTATACATTGTGAACACTTGTGAAATAGGACATTCTGCATAATGAGTAGATTTTACCTAGCCTTTGATGCCAATACTTTTGTACTTTTACTCAAGTAAATTTTGAATACCGGACATTTACTTGCAACAGTTACTTAAGTAAAACATTTGAGTACTTTTTCCACCACTGTTAGCCTACACAGTTGTCTTTTCTTCACTCACGAGAGGACCCCCCCCCCCAACCCTTTTTCTCTCCTACGGGGCTTGCGCGCGCGCGGCGCACTACAGTGGAGTCTAATTCGCGCGCAAGATCAAGCAAGGGGGAGATGAGTTCGTTGGTGTCGCACCACGGCTGGTCGGGTTAAAACTTCAACAGACATCGAAATGTTTGTCACATAAAGTAAATTGCAATTACATTTGAAACCATACGCTGTTAAAGAACTCTCCCGATGTCTGACGAAGGCGAGGACAGCGACAATGGCGAGAGAGCAGCGCGACTCCCCGGGTCTCCCTCCTCCCCGTCTCCTCCACTCGGTCCTCCTCCCGGAGGATCGCCCTCCTCTCCGCGGCCCCTGGACCTCTGCTCCTCCGCCTCGCCGCTGCTTGGAGATCCGGACCCGCCGTACTCCGCCTCACCGCCGGAGTCCATTCGCCCGTCTCCAGAGCGCGGCGACCCGGCGGACTCCTCGCCGCGCTTCGCGGCGCCAAAGTTCCACCGGAGCTGGTCCAGAGAGAGCGACTCGCTGCTCCGCCAGCGCCAGGATGAGCGTGTGGTCGTGGCGGACGATGGCCCGGTGCGCAGAGATGCCGTTCAGCACCGCGGACAGCGCTTCTCTGGCGCACAGGAGTTTGTTGCGGATTATTGTATAAATGACTCATCGGTCAAGCTTTTAGACACGGAGCTCAACTCCGAGCTCCGGCATCACCAAACGTGAGTTCATCGTTTTTATTTAAATACACGTCCTCAACTTTTAACCACTGGGGTACAGACATGTGATTTATGATAAGTTTTCGAATGCAGCTGGCTGCGTGCCTGTCGTTGATTTGGCTGTGGTTCAAGTGCTTATGCAAATGAGTTCTGGCATAATCTCTGGATATATATGCTAATGCAATGAAATGGGGTTTCATAGGTAGGCTAGTATAGGCTACCCCACACCAAGAGATATATTATATATGAATATTTTCATCTTCCAGAAATGTTAAAAAATATGACATTTTGGAACATATAGGGTCCACCTGCAGTTGAGGAACATGGACTATATTATCTTGGTAGAGCTGCTGATCTCAAATCATCTGTGCTTCTCTGAACTCTCATGAATGAGCTGATCACAAGGATGTGGCCTCTGCCCCCAGATCAGATCCTAAAATCTAGGAAGTCTCTTGAGATGTTCACTTGCTTTAGCTGACAATTATAAGATGGTGCATGCTTACAGTAAATTTAGGTTGCCAAAATATCTGTAGTTCCCTTCAGTTCCCCATAGAGTTAACAATGTATGATAAAAAAAAATCATTATTTATTTCTTTATTTCTTTGGCTCCTGGTTCCTCTCTACAGTATGTCAGTTTCCTTATCCATACCCCCCACATCATCATGTACAGTATGTGTACAGCATCATGGGCCCAATACTTACATCTCTACACAGTAACATCCTGACTGTTCATTTAACCATGAGAGTGTAGAAATGGACCCAGAAGGGTTTTGCTTTGCTTTGCTTTGTGTGTGTGTGTGTGTGTGTGCGCGCGCGCGCGCATGTGTGTGTGTGCGCGCGCATGTGTGTTTACGCTTAGGGGCCCCCGTCAACAGATGCTTGGCTGTCCTTGAACATCTTGAATGGTTCTGGGGAGCCAAGTGTGTGTGTCCGCACATGCAGGATGGGGGGGAGGGGTGATGGACTACAGCAATTAGAGCAGATGTATGGAAATTAGGTTCCCTCATATACTGTAGGCAATTGCAACTTGCCTACAGTATACTAGGGAACAACTTTCATTTTCCTAATTTTCTGGCTTGACAATGTGATGTTGAATTTGAAGCCAGTGTATCCTACAGCTCTTGCTATATCTTTCAAGGATCGGTAATGAAATACAGTATTTCTGAGTAGTTATTTGAAATCAGGAGAGTTGATCTGTATGAAACCTGTATCTTTTAGAATTGATTTTAAAGCACTTTTATTTGTTTACAAAGCACAAAATAACTTAGCACCTTTATACATCAAGGAGTCTATACAATTTTATGTTCCAACCAGAACACTCAGGTCCTCCTCCTCTCTCCTACTAGAGGTTCCCGATGCTTCTCATAAAAACACTGGTGAGGCTGCTTTCTGGGTCTATGGCCCTAAGTTGTGGAATACGTTACCACTAGAGCTTAAAAAGGCAAGCTCTCTCAGTATTTTTAAGAGTAAACTAAAAACCTATCTTTTTAATATGGCATTTATTTAAATTCATCTTGTGTTCACGTTTTGTTTTTATTATTTTTATTACTTTTATTTTGAATTGCTATTTCTATTTTGATTGTGTATAAATCTGCCCTATGTTTACTTGATTTTTAGTTTAACTACATTGTTTAGTTATGTTTCTGTTTGCCAATTATTTTTCTGGCATTCTACTGTTTATTGTCTTGATGTGAAGCACTTTGGGTTGCAATTTTGTATGAAAGGTGCTATACAAATAAAGTTATTATTATTATCAAGTGCTCATTCGATCCAATAATAATGCCCTAGTTTTCAGAGACTATAAAGGACATAATCAGTGACCTATTAGTTCTACAGTGGCCAGCCTACAGTAGGTACTATCAAGAAAGCAGTACATGAAAGTACTCAGGTGGAATGGGGGGAGGGTTTGAATGGTGCTGTCATACTAGATTTAAGCATTACATTAAGACAGACAGAGATACAATGGCAGGTCCTCGTGTTCTGCCTTTGATCTTCTCTGGACCCCCTCTCATTGATAAAGCAGGATTCAGCTTGAAAGGGCCTGCACTCACTGTGTGTGTGTGTGTGTGTGTGTGTGTGTGTGTGTGTGTGTGTGTGTGTGTGTGTGTGCGTGTGCGTTTGTGTGAGAGAGAAAGGTGAACATGTCTGTTTCTCATTACTAATGCAATGCTATAAGCAATGCACCTTTGATGTTATAATTGCTTGCGTGCGTGCGTGCGTGCGTCATGCAGAATGAAATTAGAAATCTAACTGGTCTATTCTATCTACAGTGCAACAAAACTAAACATTTTCCCCATGTGCATCTATTACAAGTTATGCATCATCCACCCATCCATAGGGAGGCAGTTGCTCAGGAAATGGAGGAGACGTCGAAGTCAAAGTGCCCTTGAGCGAGACATTGAACCCTTAACTACTGCCTGAGCAGCTTGGTGACTTGCGTGGTTCTTCCAACATTAGTGTGTATTTACAATTGTAGTTTACAATTAGGCATCTTATCTTACACTTAGAATCCATAAAACGTTGTTTGTTTGTGCGTTCGTGTTCCCACGGCAGATCAGTAGTACAACTGCCTCCAAACTTGGCACCTTAAGTCACGGGTGGGGACATTGAACAGGCTAGTTCTCATGCTTTCAAGTGTAATACATTTTTTTTAAACTTTTGTTGATTCAAAGTCTGATTTTACCCCAGATTTTGGCCACTAGGGCATTAAGCATTATAAGCCATTATAAGAGTTGCTTCAAATATTTTAACTGTACAACCTATGCTTCAAGAGTTATAGGCCAAAATGTGAAGGCCCTGTTCCAGTGCCACCATGAGAAACACTTGGGGCAGAGGTTCTTCCTGGGTCTACTGGGAGTGTGTGTCTGAAGTGAGAGCCAGGAGGTTAGCTGATCGAAGTGAGCGAGAAGGGTTGTAGGGTTGGATCTCATGACTTGAAGTTATGGGGATTGCCTTGTACGCCAACACTAGTGTTTCGCACTGGGTGCGGGCAGCAACCACGCTTATGTAACACGCATTGTAAAGCCCTTTGGGATGTTGTCATGCCATGCCACCAACTGTCTTCTCTCCCCTCTCATTTCAGATACTGTCACGCCCCTCTTTAGTTCCCGAGCATAAATACCAGTTCACTTCCCTCTATTCCCCATCAGTTAGTTGGTCGTGTGTGTTTTCATTCCTAATTCTTCCTCATCTGCCTGTTTAGACCACAGATTGACTGACCCCCAAAGATGAGACGATTATACCAATTGATTTGACTGTCCTAATAGAAGACAAAGTTAATCAAAACTTGTCTTGGGCATCGCCATTGATGTCTCAAGACCCTAGAGTGTGTTAGAACGAATGGTTAAAATGTTACACTCTCAGAGTTAAATAGACTGACGATCTTTATCTGTGTGGATAAGAGTAATGGCTAGATGCCTAAAAGGCAACACAATGAATGGTGAACTGGAGTTTGAGTAGAGGAGCACGCCACAGAGAAAGGAACCCACTGCTGGCCTTGTCAAACTTTTAGTAGCCGTCGCAGTTGTGCAGCTATAGGGCACAGATTGGTGGCGCTCATTAGCATTCGGTTTCACACATGATCAATCAACGGGAACGGGTTAGCCAAAGAGCTGACAGGTTGGACGAGGTGAGCAGTGGTGAGCACCTCATATTCACCTCATATTCACCTCTCCACAATCTCTCTTCACCTCCTTTCCATCCCTAATATCATCACTATCGGGCAGAAAACTTGTTCCTGTATCTCTCTCTCTCTCTCTCTCTCTCTCTCTCTCTCTCTCTCTCTCTCTCTCTCTCTCTCTCTCTTTCTCTCTCTCTCTCTCTTTGCCATGTTTCTTGGCTTTTGCTCACACCACGATGCAGAAACATACCACACAAACAAAACCACACACATGCAAATCACTGTCTCTTTGTCGCATATGCTTTCCCCCTTATTTCTCTCCCCGTCTGTCCCTCTGATTGTAATTCCAGAGTTCAGCTCACAGTAATGATGTAGGTGAATTCTATTTGGTATCAGATTCACAGACAGAATGAGCGCGGAGACTGGAGCCAGGCGAAAAAGACAGATGAAGGAAGGGTAGATTGAGGGCTGATTTATTAGCTTAGTATAAGGTTATCTTGAAGCCAGTCTTCCCTTCAATGTATGTGGAAATGCCCTTTATACACACAGACACACATTCCTGTACACTGACATTGTGATGCAAACAGGCATGCGTGCACATGCACTTACATTTGCAAATGCTAATGAAGTTTGCGTTTGTATGTATATCTTTGGTTGTGATAAATAAAAATTGAGAATGTTACAGTGTGTATAAGGGACAAGGAGTGTGTATTTGATCACAGCAACTATTTTACCTGCAGTGGGGGATTTGGGGCGGGTTAATGGCAGGTTTTCAATATCTTAATAGTTTTGGCTTCATATATGGGTCCTTACTAATGCAATGCTATAAGCAATGCACCTTTGATGTTATAATTGTGTGCGTGCGTGCGTCATGCAGAATGAAATTAGAAATCTAACTGGTCTATTCTATCTACAGTGCAACAAAACTAAACATTTCCCCCATGTGCATCTATTACAAGTTATGCATCATCCACCCATCCATAGGGAGGCAGTATAGGACCCATCCATGTTATGTATAGGAGACTTCCTGTGCTGATGTCAGTACTACGACGCCAACCGTCTGTCTCATTATGGACAAAACCTTCAAGGTGCTCAAAAAAAGTTAAATGGCCTTTCATTTATTTTAAAAGCCAAGCAATTACAAATGGCATCAAACGTGCAGATTTTTTTAGTTTAGATGCATTTCAGGGCAACATTGGAAATCCAAAACAAATCCTTGATCATTTGTTTTATCTGCCTTAAAAGTACCAAACATGTTTTATCATAGAAGTGATTCAAGTTGGGAATATTGTCAAGGGAAGTTTACTTTCCACTAACTTTATTGCTCCAAAAAACTTTGTTTAGTTTTAGAAGGGAGAAAATAAACCTGTGCTAACACATGGTGAAGTTGAGAAAGTTTGTTTTCCTCAGAGTGCTGGCTACAAAATGAGATGTAATTTACAGAGTAGTATTGGTTTCTCTACACCCCAGAGAGTATACCAAGTGCTATCCTTGGTGCCAAAGTAAGGTGAGCTGTTATTTACCTATCAACAAATAAATCACTAGCATTGTAGTTAATCACCTGCCCTTTAGAATTGTGTACTCTACTCCCATCTCCCCTAATCTCACTTCCAATGTCATAATATTTCTTTTAAGCAGATACTTGTCTCCGCCAGGCCGAAGGTGTGGCCGAGACAAAACTATGTTTTGCCCCCTGTCCATCTGTCTGTCTATCCGTCCGTCCGTCCAGTACACATATCTCTATAGTCATGTGATCAAGACGGATCTGTCCAAACTATATTTACACTCCCACAAATCAACATATGATGTCTGTGCAATAACTTCATCAACATTAATCCCTCAACTTCTACAGACTACTCACCTCTATAATGACTGAATCCGAACATTGCTGGCCCACAATAACCTGACCTGGCGGAGACCTGTACACCGAGGAGCACTTTTTCTAGTTGGAGTTTCATTTAGTCAACCATAATAGGCATTTGTGTCTGTGAAATAGTCAAATGCATAGATTTCTGTTAATAATTCTAATAATAATTTCTGGAATTTATATAGGGCTTTTTTAAAGGTAGGGTAAGTGATATATATTTTTTGGGGGGGGGGGGGGGGGGGTTGTTAAAAAGGTTAAAGTACTATATTCTAATAGTAATCATTGCTACAGAGCGTTTGTTCGGTCACAGGGGTCTCTCCAGCTCTTTAGTAAACAGAATATAGTACATTTTCAGGTAGGTGACACATTTTAAGCCAATCAGGAGAGAGCACTGAACATGGAAACTGGAGAGACATTGGAGACTCCTTATATGGTCAATCAGAACATAGACCCATTTTGCAATTATTTGAATAATTGCAAATTATTCTTTGTTTGCCCTTACCCTTTTATTACTCAAAGACGCTTTACATGTGTGTGGAAGCCAGGGGAGAAATAAAGTTAAATAAAGTAAGACACACATTGCCTTTATGGTTGCGCAACATGGACGGATTACTCTTACTGCTGTGTGTGGTTACCTCCCAAAGACCCATTGGAGCCAGGAGAAAGATTACCCAGTTCCATTGATTGGCAGCCTACGGCACACACACACACACACACACACACACACACACACACACACACACACACACACACACACACACACACACACACACACACACACACACACACACACACACACACACACGGACTGAAAGACGGACTCACAGCCTTTCAGTTCCACATCCTTTGACAACCCCGGGGAATATTTCCAGTGTGAACAGAGTTTCAATTTTCCTTCATCCTTTTCTCCCACTATGTCCTCTTCCTATCCATCATGCGCGCTCGCACGCACACAAACTCTCTCTCTCTCTCTCTCACACACACACACACACACACACACACACACACACACACACACACACACACACACACACACACACACACACACACACACACACACACACACACACACACACACACACACACACACACACACACTCCTCAGTGCAGGCCCTTTCAAGCTGAATCCTGCTTTATCAATGAGAGGGGGTCCTAGGGATGTTAGGGAACCAATGTGTGCACCTGTAATTAACAAAATGGCAGACTTGAATCCATTCTACTGTAAGTCTACTTAGCTGTGTAATAGGTACTGCCTGCGATAAAATAAAAAATAAGGACTATAACTTTTCTATGTTTAACCATTTTCATTTAGCTAAACATTAATCATATTCTTCCACCATAGATATTTATCACAATGTTCTCCAGGTCTCATGCTGTCATTAAAGAGTTCCTCTTTGCAGTGCACTAGCTGTTCTCATAGTGACTCGGTACACAGTAAAATGACTGTTAATTTAAAAAAAAGCACCTCTTTTGGGTCCACTCTGAGTGGACCCAAACTTCATTATCACAGTTTTACAGGTGGGTGAAATTCTTTGTCGTACAAGCTCCCATGTTCATGCTTTTGCCTTTTTTTTCAGAGAAAAAAAGGGTAAAATAATAGAGAACAAGGAAAACAGGTCAGAAACTTAAAATATTTATATTATGAGTAGAATCAAATATATACATAAAGGTCCATGGTTAAAAGAAGAAAAATGACAATGGAATGAGGCAGTTAAAAAGCAGTAGACAATAACAGATATATCCTTAAGGTGCATATAGTTTAAAAACCGGGTGAAAACGTCATCTCAACCTGGTCTCAACCAATCAGAAGGTCCCATACGATTGGCTGGGGTTAGCCCGGAATAGCGGAACATGATGAAATGGAGAGCGAAATTCAAACAGAGGAGGACTCAAGGGGTATGAAAAGGAAAAGAAGAGAAAGATTGGAACTAGTTCATCAAGTAATGAAAGTCATGTAGTAGTTATGTAGTAGTTATGTAGTAGGAAGGAATGAGAGCGGTCAAAAAAGCGAATGGGACATTTAAGGATCGGCACAGTGTTGCAATGTTTGTTAGAAGGAAGTTAGAAGAGGTGAAATCGATTCGATTAGCTAGAATTGGAATATTAGTGATAGAGTGCAAATCAGAGAGGCAGATGTTGAACGCAATGATTAACATCACAAAATGTGATGGTTGGTAAATGGGGTGCCACTCTCAATGGAGTTTCTCGACCTGGTGGGAGTAAGTAAAGTTAAGAGGTTGAAATGTTTCAGAGAGGGGAAAAGAGAGGATAGCCAGTCATTGTGCATCATGTTTCAAGAAGATCTGCCAGAAAGACTTTATGTTGAATATGTAACATACCAGGCCATTTGAGAGAGGTCCTATCAGATGTTTCTGCTGCCAGCCTGCCAGGCATATGGACATGCTGCGGCAGTCTGTAGAGGAGTCAGGAAATGTGGGAAATGTGGAGAGGAGAAATGTAATGAGTCCCGTACAAGAGAGAGGAGTGAACCGACGTGCATTCACTACAAAGGAAATCATTACACAGGGTCATCACAGTGTCCTAAAAGAAGAAGGTAAGAAAGTATAATAGGATCAGAGTAGAAAAGAGGCTAACTTACACAGAAGCAGTAAAGAGAATGGAGGGAGGAAATGAAAGGGCGGCTGAAAAGCATGAAACGGAGGAAAAAAGAAAGGGAAATGAGCAAACAAGAGACAGTTTTTGGCGTTTATCGCCATGCTGGTAAATTGTGCAGTCGAGATGAAGGGGAAATCAGAACGAATCATGATGATATTGGATGCAGCCAGGAGAGTCCTGAATATCGAAGATATAAGTGGAGAGGACCTTGATAATATCTCCAACTCCGGCCGCTGGGTCTGGGTTATAGGATGGACTATATTGTGAACGGGTCAGGATCACTTTGGGTGGACATTAATGTATTATGTACAATGTAGGTTGCACAGCACTATGACATATATCAATCCAGTATTCAGTAGGTAGCGGTATACACCTAGACACGTTGGTTGTGACCCGCCAATAAACTCAGAGAAGAAGAAGAAGGTCCATCCCTTCAGGCTATGGGATGCTGGAATCTCACTCACTGCAGCCCAAGCCCCCAGAACCACGGTAGAACAGTGAAGCTGCCTTCACCTGGTGGTCAAATCTGGGATAGCAACACTTCCGCATTTAAAATGCAACTGTGCGTGCGTCTACCGTTAAAACCTACTAATGTCCCTTCAGAGGCTCCGTAGAAAACCTAGTGCGCCTGCTCAGCACCCAATATCGACCCAATATATGGTACTTCCGGGTGCTTCAAACGCCACTGAGCAACTTTCATTGAAATTAATAGCTGGGGGCGGGGCAATCCGCCCTCTAGATATATTATAACTCTATGCTGCAGCCGTGTGTAGCAGCGAGTCCGCTTTAGACGGCGCGCCTCCGTCATTGTCTCCGCCAGGCCGAAGGCATGGTGGAGAGTATGTTTTACCCTCTGTCCATCCGTGTGTGTGTCCGTCCGTCTGTGAACACCTAACATTGGTCAAGCTTCACGTGACATCACAATATGTAATACTAGAGGTCCGGCCGCCCTATGGGCGGCCGTCCCGCTAGCCGCGCACGGGGCTCTATTATTAGGCCTACGTCGTCTCCCCCCCCCCACACCGCACACGTTCGGTCGCGTCGCCGTCTTTGTCTGTTGCTTTTGCATAAACATGGATGGTGGCTTGTTTCTCGCGCACAATCTGGCAACACTGAATGTAGTCCAGGCTGTTGGTTGGCTAGTAGTGGTCACGTGACAACAGCACACACACACACTCACACACACACACACACACACACACATGTCGCACAGACGCACACACATTAAAAGCCTCGACTTTTTCTTCACGGCGCTCGTGACTCAAAATTAGGTGTTTTTGTTTGTGTGTTACGCAGGGCCGGACTGGGACCAAAATTCAGCCCTGGCATTTTGGTCCGAACCGGCCCACCACCCCCCGGACCGTTTTGTCAACGGGGGGGGGGGGGGGGGGGGGGGGGACAGAAGCGTTTCACTGTTTCAGCCCAGCCCTGCACATGAACTCTGCAGCCGCACTGAGGCCCCTGCAGGAAAGCATCCCAGCCCAAACATTAACGTAACTAATAATTGGGCCACGCGACCCGGAAATGACCGTAATAATCCTAAAACGGGAGCGAAAATATTTTTCAAAAAAAAAAAAAAAAAAAAAAAAAAAGTTTTTTTTTTTTTTTTTTTTTTTTTGGGTGGCCCAGCGGCCCACTGCCCCGCGGCCCACCGGGCATTTTCCCGGTACGCCAAATGGCCAGTCCACCCCTGGTGTTACGCACTGGATTAGAACTATTTTTGCAATGTTATTCTTCACAGTTGACCTCAAAGAAAGGTAGGCCATAAGATTGTTTTGTTGTTGTTGCTGGCTGGGTGACGATCATAGTGGAAGGATGTCTGTGCGGAGATTTAACCTGCGGTGCTTGGTTGTAGCCCCCATGACACCACTGCAGTCCTTTTAGATCTTGGGTTTGACAACTGCACTTCCACATTCCTGGGAGTGCTGAAGTCCCCGGGAAGGCACCGTTTCCAAACACTGTTTGACTTCTTGGGATGTCCGTCCCAAGAAGTCACAATATGCATTTTGGGCAGTGAGACAGTGTTGAGCAGCGCTAGTGTTTGTTTACTGTGGCTACACAAGGGAGAGAGAGACGGCCAGTGAAGCATGTTTGTTACTATGTGGCTTATTTCTAACCAATAATCTTTTCAGTTACATATTTTAGTGTGCTGATTAAGTTTTAAATGAGCAATAGAGCACCCAAGTACTGACGTCACAGCCACTAGAGTGTCTTTGATACATTTGTGCGGCATAGTGCGGCACTGAGTGCCGCACTATGAGATGGTAGATCTGCTATTTTTGAAAAATAATGGAAATTTGTGCGACATTTGTAAGTCTTTACAAATGTCTTTTAAATCCTAACAGTTTTCTGAAACACTTATGTTGCTATAATATGTGGTTCTCTAACTTTTTTATGTCAAAATTATATTATATTATATATATAATCTAAAATGACACAGTATGCGTTCCCGGATTGAATGCTCCTTACAAATTGCATTTTGTTTTTAATGTCAATAATGAAAGTAGCTATTCTTCTTCATAATAACATGTTTTTAAAGGTGATATACTGTAGTTAGTAGCAGTGACTGAGACAAAAAAAAACAATGCTGTATAACTGAATGCGCGTGAGCGCACATGCGCGTCCGCAACTGGTATCGGCCCACATCAAGTCACCATTTGACCAATGTGGCCCGGACCCCAAAATGAGTTTCACACCCCTGCACTAGAGTGTGTGTGTGTGTGTGTGTGTGTGTGTGTGTGTGTGTGTGTGTGTGTGTGTGTGTGTGTGTGTGTGTGTGTGTGTGTGTGTGTGTGTGTGTCCTTGTGCTAAGCCTACTGTACCTCATCGTATGACAAATAGCAAAAATGCTGTGCATATTGAGCTTATAGACTGCATGTTTTCGCTATTTTTGAAAGAAAGAAAGAAATTGAAAATGTTTGCACATAATGACATGTAATGTGCTTACGGAGGGAGACTGTGAGATACATTGATACAGGAATCTGGCGAGTCAAAAGGTTACAGTTAGTCGTTTAGGTCACCAGTGATAGCGATTCACGCTAAGGAGACAGCTTCTGTTTTCTTCAGCCAATCTGATGAGCTGACCTGAGATGGCCCTGTGATTATCTTTGACCCCTGTCAGTCATCAATCGATCCTTTTTCGGATAGATCACAAATTAATGGTGGGGCTTGGGCCGAATCTCACTCACTGCAGCCCAAGCACCCAGGACGACCATGGTAGAACAGCGAAGCTGCCTTCGCCTGGTGGTCAAATCTGGGATAGCAACACTTCCGCATTTAAAATGCGACTGTGCGTGCGTCTACCGTGCGTCTACCGTTAAAACCTACCGTTAAAACTTTTGAAAGAAAGAAAGAAATTGAAAATGTTTGCACATAATGACATGTAATGTGCTTACGGAGGGAGACTGTGAGATACATTGATACAGGAATTTGGCGAGTCAAAAGGTTACAGTTAGTCGTTTAGGTCACCAGTGATAGCGATTCACGCTAAGGAGACAGCTTCTGTTTTCTTCAGCCAATCTGATGAGCTGACCTGAGATGGCCCTGTGATTATCTTTGACCCCTGTCAGTCATCAATTGATCCTTTTTCGGATAGATCACAAATTAATGGTGGGGCTTGGGCCGAGGTCAGAGTTCATAGATACCCATAGTGAGAGTCAATAGCGACTGTTATGTTGTGTCTGGCTGTAATTGCTTTTACATGGCTAACTGGGTGTATTCTTCCTTCCTTTCTTGTCCTATATCTGTCACCTTTCCATTTCTATTGAGTTTTTTCCTTGCCCCCCCCACCCCCACCCCCCCCCCCCCACACACACACACACACACACACACACATTCCCATCAACATCAATCTATCCTTTTCTCTCCATCGTTGTCTCCTCCATAATTCTTTCTCTCTCCTCTCCTCCCCAGGGACGAGGCCATGCAACGCCGCCATACCACACTAAGGGAGAAGGGACGTCGCCAGGCTGTGCGAGGTCCTGCCTACATGTTCAATGAGCGCGGCTCGGCCCTCACCGCAGAGGAGGAGCGCTTCTTGGACGCCGCAGAGTACGGCAACATCCCTGTGGTTCGCAAGATGCTAGAGGAATCCAAGACCCTCAACGTTAACTGCGTGGACTACATGGGCCAGAATGCCTTGCAGCTGGCGGTGGGCAACGAGCACCTGGAGGTGACCGAGTTGCTGCTGAAGAAGGAAGGCCTGGCCCGGATCGGCGATGGCCTCCTGCTGGCCATCTCCAAGGGTTATGTGCGCATTGTGGAGGCCATCCTGGCCCACTCAGCGTTCCGTGGCGGCCTGCGACTGGCCTTGAGCCCCCTGGAGCAGGAGATGCGCGACGACGACTTCTACGCGTACGACGAGGACGGGACGCGCTTCTCTCACGACGTCACACCCGTCATCCTCGCCGCTCACTGCCAGGAGTATGAGATTGTCCACATTCTGCTCACCAAGGGCGCACGCATCGAGCGGCCCCACGACTACTTCTGCCAGTGTAACGAGTGCATGGAGAAGCAGAAGAGGGACGCCTTCAGCCACTCACGCTCCAGGATGAATGCCTACAAGGGCCTGGCCAGCGCTGCATACCTTTCCCTCAGCAGCGAGGATGCCGTGCTGACCGCCTTGGAGCTCAGCAACGAACTAGCCAGGCTGGCGAACATCGAGACAGAGTTTAAGGTAAGACTGTCTCCATGTCCTTGTTCCTCTCTGCTTTCTCGCCCACTATAGGTATCTCGCCTTCCTTCTCCTGACAATTGATTAATTGCCCTTGCTCAATCTCTCAATCTATCTGTCTCTCTCTGTGTCTGTCTGTCTGTCTGTCTGTCTGTCTCTCTCTCTCGCACGCACGCACGCACGCACGCACGCACGCACGCACGCACGCACGCACGCACGCACGCACGCACGCACGCACACACACACACACACACACACACACACACACACACACACACACACACACACACACACACACACACACACACACACACAGTTAAGAAATACAACTTTACCCTGTGTAATCAACAGCACAGAGCCACAGTTAATCTTTCTCACACATCAGATCCACCTCACTGCCCATCTCATCATGAATAGATTTCCTTGCAGCATGTTACACTTGTTTATCATTGCTGTTGGGTAATGGGATCTAATTACGGCGAGGCCTCCCTGTGGATCTCTGACGTAATGCTGATGATGTCAGATTGATTACATTAGTCTTGCCCAAATATGAGTCAGTGGGTCTGACATTATGAATTCACAATGTAAAAAAGCAGATCTACAAGCTCACAAAGCGTCACAATGTGACGTGTTGTGAACACGTAGATTGGCTATTTTCTATAAAAAAAATTATAGGGCTTAAGTGATAGATCATAATGTATTTTTTTAAGTTTGGGTCCTGGGAAGACACCAATTGTATTTTTGGGGTCTCAAGCTGAAAAGTTTGGGAACCCCTGTTCTATGACCCATCTCCTAGGAGCCACACCGTAAAAAGAGGTGTGTGTGTGTGTGTGTGTGTGTGTGTGTGTGTGTGTGTGTGTGTGTGTGTGTGTGTGTGTGTGTGTGTGTGTGTGTGTGTGTGTGTGTGTGTGTGTGTGTTGGGTTAATGAGAAAGTTCACCTGAGGGAACAGAGCTCTCTTCAAACTCGTCTGTCTCATTAATATCTTATTATCACCTCTTTTTCTCTCCCTCAGTTTCTTTCTCAATCTGTCTTTTTGTTTTATTCTGTCTCCTTGTCTCTCCCACCATTTGTCTCATTACCGTTTGAGTATATCAAATCATGTTAAGGAGTATTGCCCACAGCCATTTGGGGAATAAAGACAGGTTAATGAAACTTTTCAAATGAATTGGGTCATAACACTGACATGACATATGAGAGATATAAGATTTGATGGATACTCAGCTCCGTTCTCCTTGATTGTGAGTGCAAACATAATTCAAACCACAGGAATGTTCGTTACCATTAATGAAATGCTAGCGGTCTAACTTGTAGTTGGTGAATCTAACTGTGACGAGATGTAATGGATACTACTTTGCATTGCATTGATCAGTACAAAAGTATAGTTATTTGTGAAAAAAAATAATGAACAGAGACATACTGTAGGCCTATCTGTCATGAACTGTTAACTTTGAGTATTCATTGTATTTCAATGAACGAAAAGGCAGTAAATGGCATTAGTGTGAGAGTAGAAACCTGAATATCATGTTACACAACTTATAATAATAATGGATGCCTGTTCACATGTTGCATAGACACACAAATAACACAATGCAATGACAACTTGTACAGTCAAACCAAATAACATACCGTGACATACCGTGTGCGCCCTCTGCCCAGAATATTCA
The DNA here is from genome assembly GCF_963280865.1 of Gymnoscopelus braueri. Classification (NCBI taxonomy): domain Eukaryota; kingdom Metazoa; phylum Chordata; class Actinopteri; order Myctophiformes; family Myctophidae; genus Gymnoscopelus; species Gymnoscopelus braueri. The sequence goes on from NC_137622.1 coordinate 23,339,312, forward strand.
GGAGTTGTTACTGTACTTACTTATCTTATTTATCTTATTTTATAGAGACTCTTTTTTTACGTTGAAAGAGCTCCTTTCACCTCTGTATCTCTAAGATTCTGACTACAGCGCCTTAGCTCAAACAGGTGAACTCAATGTTGCCGTGATTAGTGTCATGTGATATCTGCCCATACAACATACCACATAATGTACTGAACAGTAGATGGCACTATATTACCGGTATACAAACAATACAAATACAGTACAGTATGTTACCCAAAATAAAAATATATTCACAATTACACATTTTCAGAAAAGCAAATACAATAGAATACTACAAAAATACAACCCGGGGACAGCTACACCTGTGAATATAGAAGTTTGAACAATTGAAGGAAATGTAAAATTCTGGGGACACGATACAGAGTACTAAATCACCTTCAGCACTCAAAAAGGGTTTTACAGTTCAAAAGTTGTATGATGTAAAATTACGGATGGAGGACATTTTAAACTACAAAACTGCGCTCCTCGGAGCACAGTCAGGACACGAGGAAGCTGCGGGTGAAATAGAGTTTCTATGACAGACGTAGCAACGTGCGTTTTTGTGGCGGCCCCTATGGGCAGAAGTGAAAGCGGTTTTGAAGGTGTGCTCTATATAATAGAGGCATCCCAACATACGATTCAAATGTGGGTATGATCGGGTGGTGTGTTTGTGATATATGTTATTTTTTTTGTTTGAAATGCTGTAGCACAAATTTGTGAAGGCATTTGCTGGGAAAGGGTATGGAGTATCAAAACCCTGTTTGATGGTCATTGTCACATGACTCACGAGACCATTTGTTCCTAATTTCCCAAAATAAATCACTGCAACAAAATTTATGGCATATCAAGTGCAATTGCTTTTGGCTCTGTGTTGTTTAGAAGCCCCTATATGTGTGATTCAAACACGCACACATGCACGCACAGGCACATGCACATTTTGGTGCATATGGAGGTGTGAAATTGACTGGTGAGGAGCAGCTGTGTTTATTGATGAGTGAAGGACTTCAGGTGATGGATGTGTTCCCACAGCTTTCTCCTTGTGTATCTTTATACCTCATCTGTCCATCCAACATCTATTATAAATTTTCATGTGTACAGTAGCCTGTTCCTGGAGCCAAATGTATGAAAGTTTGTGCACAAAACCGGTGCGTACATATACAAGTTCTGTGTTTCTCCATACAAACATTTTTCTCAGATATATGAAAAAGCATTTACAAAAATTTGGTCACAAAAAAAAATGTGTTCTTCGAAAGGGATGCCAAAAAGCGGAGCAGTGCTCACAAGGCACTGTCCATTGGACCAGTGCATGGCTGGTATCCTGGGTCAAACAGCTGTCAGTTGCATCGTACTGTATGTCCAGGGACAAAGTTTATCTGAGAAATGTATCAGCCCATTCTTTATTTGCACCAGCAGGGAAAAGGTGCATTACATTTTTATTTCAGGCAAATATATTAGCAAAAAGGGCGCTCCTCTGAGCGCAGGTCTTCTCCAGGCCGGGATGGCTACCCAGGGCTGTGTCAGTCCCGGCCACAAATCTTTGAAAGCAATTACAGCAAAACAGTATGGAATTTCAAAACCCTGTTTTTCAGTCATTGTCACATGACTCACAAGACCTTGTACTTAATGTACTGCAACAAACAGTGACATTTATAGCATTTGTGGTGCCCCCTAATAGCTTTTGGCTCTGCATTGTTTAGGGGCCCTTCAAGATTGGATGTTCATGATTTGTGGCATTTCTGCTAAACAGGCCCTCTTGCAAACTTTGGAAGCCAATTGTAACCAATGGAAATATGAGGTGGAGGATGCGTGTAAAGTTTCACACCGATCAGAGATCACAGACAGACTCATAGACAGACTCAGAGATAGACTCACAGGGGTGAATACATAATCTTTGTCTGTCGGCCTGGCAAAGACATTAAAGTAGCAAATTCTTACCTGATCCTGAGCAGAATATTGCAATGGAAATGTATTGGACTCAGACACAGACTATTCTAATTGTCCTGAATAATCCCTCCTCGCAACTCTTTAGCCAAAACACACCACTGGAAAATCTGAGTTTTTACCAATCTTTGCATGGATTTTTGCTCAGCGTAATTTTTATGTGTACACACCCTTCATACATACAATATGCCACCTGGTCCCCTCCTTTATACCTTCCCCATTTTCACTCTCACTCCATATTCCATTTTATTATACCTGCCTGTCTCCCCCCACCCCTCAGGCACATGCCATGCTGTATGCTTGCCCTCTATGGGGACTTGTGACTTTACACTTAACACACTCCTGTGTTATTGTGACATATATGTCATCGGTTGAGAAAATCGTCTCGTATTTCCCCTTATAGCCCCCCAGCTGCTGTTTACCCGCACACACAAAAGAGTCATGTTATTATAATTGATGGCTCATGCTCTTCCGCCTCCTAGACAAGCAACAAATGGCTATGTTTTATTCCACATCCCCCATTATGGATGCAAAGATGCACCTTCCCATTGGTCAATGCCAAATAATCCATGATTCTAACGGTGAAATGTGATGTCATTTGATCAACTTGCTGGCAAAAAAAAAATCAACTGTTTTCCGATTTTCCATTCCATGGACTAGTTTTTCTTTTTTTACAATTAGCGCCTTGGCATTCATCAGTTTGGTATGCATTGAATTGCCTGAAGGGAGAGTTAGTGGCCTGCCTGATTGTAAAAACTACAGTATAACATAATAGAGGAATTGCAAAGACTGCTGTTGCAAAAGACAATGGAAAATACATTAATTGAAAAAGCAGCTAGCAGAAGGAAAAATGTCAAAGAATGAAAGGGAAAAAAGAGGCACAAAGGACTGGAGATATGCTAGGGGAGAATTATGTAGAACAAGAGGCTGGGCAAAAGTTTCCTCAAAAGCGGAAGTTTTCAAGGTGCCGTAATGGTATGTTTGAACACAGCATAGCTATGAATGGATAATGGACTATAGTGTCCCTGCGGGCTCTCAGCCCGACCGAAAGGCAATCTGACGGCTTGCCTTCTCCTTTTTTAAACCATATGAAGGAGCAGAATGTGGTAGAGCAGAGGAAGAGGGAGTGGGAAGGCGCATTGGGGAGAGGAAGGGTGGGGTTGGTAAGAGGTGGAAATGGAAAAGGATTAGAAGTGGAATTTGAAAGAGAGCTAGGTGAATGTGAAATCTGCTGAGAGGAGACTATTTAAATTGTGTAAAAAGAAATAAAAAAATTGGCCCGCCACGATCCTCCATTCCAGTGCTATGACTTTTGTAAATCCTTTACTATGGAAGCAGACTATAATTGTTTTCTTCTGGTCACGTGATCTCTGGGTGTACACTTCTTCGTTGGTTTTTGGATCATTCACATGCTGCGGAGCCTGTTTTTTTATTTAAAAAAATAATTACGTTAATTACGTCCGTGGCAGTGATATGTATTTACAGAATGATGATGGCATGGGGGGAGAGAGAGAGAGAGAAGTGCCTGAGCTGAAAATGTAGTAGTAACACACTGTTTTAACATACCAGTGTATGTTAAAACAGTGTGTACATTAAAATCTTTTGTTTTATAGATTCTTCCCCAAAATAGAAACTCGTCCTGAGATTTTCTCATTCACGCTTGCCAATAGAGATAATATGTACCAATTTGCGTAATGTTGGACAAAATCTGTAGGAGTAACATCATTTTTTTCTTTTTTGCAAAAATCGGCCTATAAAAGGCTGATGTGTAAAATACAGGGCAGAGATGTTTCCTTGGCTTCTAGGGAGTGTGCATGCAAAGTTTAACTGCGATCGGTCAAGTTATAGGTAAAACCGTGAAACCGCCTGTTATAGCGCCACCATGAGGCCGATTTGAAAATGTAGGGTGGCATTTCATCCTTGGCGTAGTGGGAATGTGCGTGCAAACGGGCTCCTCCTGTAAACTTTAGAAACCGATCTTAGCCAATTAGGATAAATATGAAAAATTGTCCAGAACCGTCTTAATCACATGAGTATAGGCCTGACCTCGACTAAGTCGAATAGTCGACTGGTTAGTCGCGGGGTAGTCTCGCGTCACCAGACAACTATTCCACAATCTCTGAATGCTATATAGAGTCTGGAACTCCACTTCCCGAAAGCTGTTTAACGGAAGTTGTTCAGACCGGAAAGACATTCGACCAATCACGACGCGGTGCCCGCGGACCTGTAGTCCCAGTGGAAACAGAACCGAGGCGGAAGCATAGAGTCATAGGAGCGGTAGATTCATGTTATTTGTGCGAGGATTGTTTATCACAGAAAACTGAGAAAAGTATCATGGAATTAACGCCGAAAAAACTGTGAAAGAAGACACTAGTAGACATAAACGATGTTATGAGATTCGTTGATTCCAGTCGGACTCCTTTGCGCCACTGCACAATGCTAAAACGGAAGTGGGTAGGGGAGGGGCATCCGCTTTCCCCTTACACATGATCAGAGCTTCCGAGTCCCAGACTGTATGCCGGAAACATTTGTAAATTGTGGGAGGCAACAGTCTGGTAACGCGAGACTAGTCGCGGGGGGTCCGAGTCGACTGCGTGTCTCTTAGTCGAATCTAGTCGACTTTTGGGCCAAAAATGTTTTTAATTGTTTTTTGGCCAAGTCTACAACTGCAACCACACGTAACTTCCACTTTATTCTTCTTATTCCTCGTCTTTGTATTGGTATTGTGTGTGTTGGAGCGCCTCAGTGCGGCTGCAGAGTTCATGTGCAACCTCTTCCAGAGAGAGATAGAGACACTAGAAACTCTGCTGGAGACACAAAACAAACTGTGTAGACTTGGCCCTTTGAAATATATATATATATATATTTTTTTGCATTTGTCGACTGCCAGTCGACTATTGGCAATTAGTCGCCAATTAGATTCAACTAAACAAATCCTTAGTCGGGGACAGGCCTACATGAGTATAGAGATAATGTGTACCGATTTGCATGATGATTGGACAAAATCTGTAGAGTAATAGACAAAAATGTGTTTTGCAAAAATCTGCCAGGCGAAGACAATAATCAGTTCCTTCTAATTTGTTGATATGCATGTCCTTGTTATAAATCTACTATTACTATGTTAATCTTCCGCAAATCATAATGGAATCCAATTTCAGTCTGGGTTAAATTGATGTATGTAAATGAAACTCCTTTCTACAGATAATTATCCTAACAAATAATTACACTGTCAGCTTGTGGTTGTTCATTTGCTACAGGCACATCCTTGAGGATAGAGAGTGATCGAGTAAATACAGTATACGAGAATGAGATCACACTGTTCTCGTACTGGGTTTCTTGTACGTTTTTTCTTACATTAAAACCAGGAATAAATCAAATGGATCCCACCTGTCAAAAGTGTTCAAATGAACCAATCCAAGCGTAACAGCAGAAATGTCCATGACATTTATCTGAATTGTTGAATTTTCCCTGTTAGAATGCAGATAATCCAGATAACAGCAGACATATGCAGTAGAACAACCAGCTCTTCTCAAAAATGGGGAAATCTATATGAATTGTTTTTACAAGGTATTCATAAAAAAAACATATTCAATTAATGTTCTCTTTTTATTAATTCTTTCTTGAAAAGTCCCACAAGGCCTTTGTATGGTTTTATTCAGGCAATCACAAATTGGAGAAATCTGTTCAGTTTCTTTATACTGCAGTTATATATACTGTAGTATAGGGTCATGAAAGTCATCAAACACCCTCATTCCTTCCACAAACTGATGTGATGAGAAAAATGGAACCGCCTACAGGTACAGTATAGGGCAGGTTTGTGCTCAATTCAAATGTTTTGATTGGATGATGGCCAAAGAAAGTGTTCAAAAGTGTTCAGCATCCTTTCAGGCCACATCTTAATCTAAATGAATAATTATTCATCTGAAACTTGGAAGAATGTGCCTTGGGTCAGCAAAATGTAGAGTCCCAGTGAATTCCTCTCCTCTCCTCTCCTCTTCTACTCTCTTCTCTGTTTTTTATCATTATCGCTCTGTCATCTTCACTCACACAGTCCCTTTTTCACTCATTATCATTCTTGAGTCTGTCTTTATTTGGCCCATCCAATTTCCTTCTTCCAATACAGTTGTCCTCTTCTGCTTACAGATTAGTGAATGTGCCTTCCTTGCTGTTTCTATGGCTCTATCTCTCTCTGTTGTTATATTTCATGTTCATTCTCTTGCCAGGCTTTGGCAATGTTCTATTTGTATTGATCCAGTGTTTACCTTTCTCCCTTCCCTCCTAAATTATCTTTCCTCTCCTTCTCACCATTATCTCTCACCCCTCTCTTTGCCCCTACCACATTCCACCTCTCCCCTCTTTACCTCCCAACTCCGCCATGGCCCTGCCCTCTCTCCTCCCTCCACCTTCTTTGCCTTCCATCCTGACCCCCCACACTCCTATGAATCCACCCTTTTTGTCCCCCCATCTTCCAGAATGACTACCGCAAGCTGTCCATGCAGTGTAAGGACTTTGTGGTGGGCGTGTTGGACCTGTGTCGGAACACAGAGGAGGTGGAGGCCATACTGAACGGTGATGTGGACCAGTGCCCCCCCAGCGCTTACAACCGCCCGTGCTTAAGCCGTGTCAAACTGGCCATCAAGTATGAAGTCAAGAAGGTAAGTAAGGAAAGAAACGGACCCAGATGTGTCTGTCTTTAATCCATTAACCCATTGATACCTGGAACGCATCTGTGTCACTTTAGATTTCTTTAGGCTATTCAAAAATAGCAGATATACAAGCTCATAGCGCGGCACCGAGTGCCGCGCTACGAGCTTGTATATCTGCTATTTTTGAAAAATCTCGAAAATATTTTTTTTAGATTTTTTTCAAAAAACTGTTAGGATTTAGAAGACATTTCTAGAATCTTCTCAGGTCTTAAAGGGTTAAGACCGGGAAAGGGGTCCGGGACCGGGTGTCATTTTTAGATTTCTTTTTAAAAACATTGTACAAATCTTGACACTGAACACACTTAATTAATGTAGTGTGAAAATGTACAATGATATCTTAATGGGAATTACTGTCACGGTTCATGTATCCTTTATGATCCTTCTATAAATCACTTGTGCCTCCATAGTTTCCTGTAGTATTGAACCTTACGGAGCCATATATTTTTCATCCCTAAGCTTTCAGCCAATGTGCAGAAAGACGGATGAAATTGATGCAGAGTACGGATACATATTTGACATAGAATGGGCCTTAACAGGGATTTGTTTTAAATTGATGATTTAAATTTAAAGTTGTTAGTGTGTTTGTTTGTGGAAGCAAGGAATCCTTCATTATGCAAAAGTGTGAACAAACTATAGTCTTGGATTGTTTTACAGTGGATGAGAAATGCTGAATTGATTAGCTCTGTAGAGAAGTTTTTAAACAAATACAGAAGTGGATAACAGCATCTGAATGAACAAATAAGTATTTGTGTGTCGGTTCAACATCACAGAGGATTTGAAAGGATTTAACTCACTCTATGTTTTAGCTCTAGCTTTCAGTGAGTGGCCCTGCAGTCCCTTTGTAAATAGCTGACTGGCCTCTGTGTCAGAGAGCTATTCCCATTCCACACATTCCTCTTTCTCCCAACACATAGTGTACGTACACACACACTCACACCAGGGTTTCCGCTAGGCATTTTTTGGGCCGGCCACCATGGCCGGCAGGATTATATTTTACCGGCCAAAGAATACATTTACCGGACATATTATAATTAACGTCACATGCGTGTTTGCACTGCATACTGTCATGCACCCAACTGATCGGGCTCATTACACCTCGTTACGTTAGAGCTGCGCTTCTTTCCACTTTATCACAGCTGCAATCTGTTCCTGTTTTTATAGATAACTAAATTATATGATCTACTATATCATGCAGAGATGTCGCTTGCCAAAAATGAAATGAATAAAGTGGGCATGAGTGAACTGCTGCGTGACGATTACCAAAACGTCCGCTTGCGACGGCTCGCCCCAAAACACAGTCGCCCCGGGGGAAATCTGGCGGTATTCGCCTGGTAGGGTATTCCTAAACAAACATATCAGTAAACTATGCCTAAACCTAACCTTATTCCTATCCTAATCTTAACCTCAGTAAAACTATACCTAATCCTAAACCTATTTCTACCCTTATCCTCAGTAAAACAAATACAAGAATACAAGAACCACTGGTCCGCCTGAACAATGGGGTCGAGGGTGTTTTGGGGCGAGTGCTAATAACCCTGCGGGCTGTGGTTTCCCTGCGCAACACCGTCGCACAGTATAAACAAATTAATATATATTTTGGGCTTTACGTCGATTCTCATTCAACCTTGATATGCAAAAGTAGGTTTTGTTTTGTTAACGTGAATTATATGTGTCATTGCGAACGCAGCGGAAGGAGGCTCCGCGCAAGTGGAGCTTACTATGAAACCGTGCTCGGGTTGTGTCTCTCTTTGTGTCTCTGTGTGCACTGTGTCTCTGTCTGTGTCTCTGTGTGCACTGCCTGCTGGCAGCTCCTCTGAGATAAGTAAATGTCCAATTTAGACGTAACATACATCAAATGAAAGGTCTTTGAAAACTGAACACACCTGTCAAGGTTGCGTTTAAGCCCGCCCCTTCCCCCGGAAGCCACGTCCCGGAGAAGGCTCCTAAAAACTCCCCATTGAAACCCCATGTTAAATGAAAAGTGCCCGAATCGCTCCGAAACTTTTTCTACCCCCCCTAAGTGGGGGTCTACGAACAAATACTTCGGGCTCGGATTTTGCCTCCGCCCCCCGGAAGTGGGTGAAACAGGCACTTCAAACACTTTGTTGAATTGTTCAAAAACATTAAAAGTTTTTTTTTTGTGAATTTCTATTTTTCTAAGATGCTCATTTTAACGCAGAATTTTTTTGTATTTTTTTTTGGGCGGTGAAACCGCCCCTATAAGTGAGATTTGGAAAAATGTACATTTTCCTGCACTGTGATCTGGGCCCAGGAAATTAGTAGAATTATCCTGCGCTGTGATTGGCCAATCACAGTCTATTCAGGACTGTGATTGGCCAGTGTCACATGACACATGTGCATAGCCCTATATAAGCAACCATAACTTGAAAAAAACCAAAAATTTGTTTTTTTCAAGTTATGGTTTCGTCCATCATAAAGAGTGTTTCAATAAATGTATTTATCTTTTGTACATGATTGGTTGACTCCATTCAGTATTGTGATTAGCTAGCAAGACACCGCCCACTTCACACAGGGTGTGATTTTTATTTCTTTATTGGTTACTTAAAAAATAAAAAAAATAATCATATTTATTTAAATTTGTTTGCGTTCGCTTCCCGCGTTCGCGCGTCTTACTTGTGATATATGTGGCCTTGCGCGAGGTTGATTACTTGCCTCTAATGTTGCTTTCACCAACTTTCACCACTTTATCCATTGCAGACAGACAGTCACTGTGCTTGCATAATATCCACGACCCACACGTGTTCGGGTCCCTTTATCGACAATTGGGTCCGGTTTGGTCCAGATTCTATCACCTCGGAAAATCCCGGTTCTGTTTATCAACACCCGAGCGAACCACTCTGTCTAGTGTCTACTCAGCGCTGAAAGACAGCTGTGTGTTGTGTCGTATCAAAAATAGCAGACAAGCTCACAACGCGGCGCGTTGCGGCGTGCTGTGAGCTTGTAGCTCTGATATTTTCAACGTGCGACACCATCGTACAACGAATAGGCTATTCTATAACTGCAGCGCAGAGCAGGCTGTCAGAATTAAACCACACAGTCAGATCATGATAAAAACTTTAAATGATTATGATTTTAATGGTTGTAGCCAACTACTTTATCCAAATAATTATATGAATAATAGGCTTAAATGATAAAATAGTCTAATAACAGCATTTTCCCAACCGGCCACCGTGGCCGGTGGTGTTTATATTTACCGGCCAATTAAACATTTTACCGGTCAATGGCCGGTAAATACCGGCTAACGGAATCCCTGACGCACACACACACACACACACACACACACACACACACACACACACACACACATACAGATCATCATAGATTATAAGAAAAATAGACCACACACACGCACACGCACGCAGATACACACACACACACACACACACACACACACACACACACACACACACACACACACACACACACACACACACGTCGCACACAGTTAACATGCTTTCAAATCTGACCTTCTAGTTGTGATTGTTTCCTGAAACCCTAGTGCCTGTATGCTGGCTAGTACACAGTCAATAGAGCTGTTTGACAGTGAAGCTGTATCTAAAGCTGGCTGAGCATGACCAACGACGATACAGCTAATTACCATGGGAGTGGCAATTAGGCAGTGGATTTAGGTTGCTATGGAAACCAGGTTGTGCATAGTTTTGAGTGGTCATGTACGCACACACACACACACACACACACACACACACACACACACACACACACACACACACACACACACACGCGTCTTACACTCAGTAAGACGCGTGAACGCGGAAAGCGAACGCAAAAAATATATAAAAAATTTATGAAAAAAAGATATTTAAAAGAAAGTAACCAATAATTATTAAATACAAAAAAAATCTGCGTTAAAAGGAGCATCTTAGAAAAATACAAATTCACAAAAAATAAACTTTGAATGTTTTTGAACAATTCAACAAAGTGTTTGAAGTGCCTGTTTCACCCACTTCCGGGGGGCGGAGCCAAAATCCGAGCCCGAAGTATTTGTTCGTAGACCCCCACTTAGGGGGGGTAGAAAAAGTTTCGGAGCGATTCGGGCACTTTTCATTTAACATGGGGTTTCAATGGGGAGTTTTTAGGAGTCTTCTCCGGGGCGTGGCTTCCGGGGGAATGGCGGGCTTAAACGCAACCTTGACAGGTGTGTTCAGTTTTCAAAGACCTTTCATTTGATGTATGGTACGTCTATATTGGACATTTACTTGGCTGCACACAGGCAGTGCAGGCAGTGCACACAATACTGCGCAGAGAGACACACAAGCCGAGCACGGTTTCATAGTAAGCTCCACTTGCGCGGAGGCCTCCTTCTGCTGCGTTCGCAATTACTGCAAGTGTTTGTGTTTGCTGTGTTTGTGTTTGCAACCCGATCTCCAAGAATTTAGTATACATTGCACGGAGTGGTCATTCCGTGCATAGACAACTGGAAAACCCGAAAATCCGTACATAGCCGCCCCCCATTGTGACTAAACCATTTCGGAGGCGCGCAGTTTCAATTCACATCCCCTTGAACCTACTCAGCGCTGTTTGAGTTACGTACCGATAGGCACAGAATTGTACATTTTGTTGTGGGGACTGCTCTGCTTCCGGGTTTTTCCGGGTTGCAACTGGTTACGCCCACCGTGGGACGGATTTTCGGTGTTTCTAGGCTACTATGCACGGAATGACGTGCACTGGATCCGTGCAATGTATACTAAATTCTTGGAGATCAGGCTGGTGTTTGAAAGGTGTAGAACCAAAGGATGTGAGAGAACAGGTTGGTTCGATTGTGGTCACCAGTCACCACACAGCATAAACCTGAGTTTTGATTTGATCCATAAGGGTAAATGAATACTCAGGATTGTGCCGTACAGTTACCAAGATAAATGGTCCCTGAATGTCAGTTGATGACCTGCACTGATTGTCACTGGCCTCTGTGAGGGGGTGGAAGCATACAGAAGGAAGGATGGACAGACAGAGGCAGAAAGAAGTACAGAGAAAGACAGAGAGAGAGAGATGGAAAAGACATGTTCCACTGTGATAAGATCATAGATTATAAGAAAAATAGACCAACAAGCGCACACACACACACACGCACACACACACACACACACACGCACACGCACACGCACACGCACACGCACACACATGCACACATACAAACACATACATAGAAGCACACAAACACAATTTGATTCTTCCATTTTCGGAGACCCTATTGAACATTGATTGCTCTGCTCTCATTTTCCCCTTCCCTGCAGCTGTGAGGAAAAAAATCCATGTACTTATTGCTTGTTCCTCACCTCCATGTGCACGCTCACAGCCACTGGGCTCCATTTATCAATGCGTCCCGCATGGCTTACTCATTTGCGAGACGCTGCAATGCCACCATAAAGCTTATTTAATGAAGGAAACATGCATGCCACATTGACTTGATGGTTCTATACATTACATTCTGATATTATGTAGCTGAGATGTGTTCCATTGAATGTTTTAAAAAATACTCTGCATTCTAGCTCGCTACCATGTTTTGCTCTCTAAATTATGCTTGGTGCCATGAATTTAAAAGTGGGTTGAATAATCAATGTGGATAATGTATGAATAAAAAAATCATCAGCTATTATATGGAAATGGATGTTACACATGATTCAAGACATTCATCTCAGTATAACTGTGTTATACATCGAAGAATTATTGAGAGTGCGTAAGCATGATCACATAACACCGGTCCTATTTTCACTGCACTGGCTCCCCGTTTCAGCTAGGATCGACTACAAGGTCCTGCTGATCACCCACAACTGCATAAATGGACATGCCCCTCCCTACCTACAGAAATTAATTAGGCCCCCACAAAATTCCACCCGCACCCTCAGATCTACGAGCAGATTCCTCCTCGATGTCCCTGGTACAAATCTACGTACTATGGGTGACCGGGCCTTCTGCTCGGCAGCGCCGCGCCTGTGGAACAGCCTTCTTATTGACCTGAGAGCACCACAGACCCTGGACTCTCGTTTTTGTTTCAGAGGGCATTTTCGTGTTGAATTGTTGTTTAGTCACATCTGTTTTTAAATCCTGCTTTTTAACTTTATATGATTGATGATGTTTTACCATGTGGCACTCTGAGATTCCTTGTGAATGAAAAGTGCATTACAAATACAATTTATTATTATTATTATTATTAATTATAAATAAATAAATTAGCCCTTTTTCCATAAAAAGGGACTGTTATGTGAATACCCCAGTTGCTATTCTGTTCTAATGGTGTGTTCACATAACCTGACTCCGCCAGATGGAAGAAGCTTGCGTCACATTTGTTTCACAGGCTACTTCCATCTGGGACCTCGGTGGCACAATCGATGAAGGGTGCGATTGGATGGGACCGTCTGTCTATCACCGTCTATCAACCAATCATATTGACGTGTCTACATGACGTATAGTAGCTGCACCAGCAGTAGTTCTTTTGTATACTATTCAACCATGATGAACTACAACGCAATAAGCGCTTCTCGATGGCGTCACATCCGGTCTCGCCAAGATCCCGCCCTAGCAGCCGCTGATTGGTTCACACACGCCGCTGTGCTGAGTAGCCCTACTCTCTGAGCGATCCCAGATGAATGCTGTATTGTAGAACCTGTGAAGTCAATACCGCCCCCATCTGGCGGAGTCAGGTTAGTGTTCACACTGTCCACCTCCAAAAATAGGCAACACCTTTTTACTTAAAAATGTGAAATGACCCAAAGGAACTAGTCAGTGCGTTTTTTTTCGTGCAGAGTAGAGCACTTTCAAAAGTTGAGAATAGTTTAACATATATGACGTGGACCACTTTTTATCAGCTGATAGCGTATAGGTGAGGCTTCCCTCGAGGCTTGTCTGGAAATACTTCCTAAAAATGGTTCCTGAAAAAGCGCTCTCTTCATGTTAGGACAGTGTGAACATTACCCAACAGTGAAATCCCTGTCTGCACTGTGCCATTGTTATTGCTGTTCTGTACCACACTGTGATAAGTGTTACCTTCTTATTTACTAGAACACCAGATGTGGAATGGCTGCTTGGATCTGGCATGGCAGGTGCACTTTGGTAAAGTGTTATGGATGAGAAGCTTGCTCCTCACTGGTGTAAAGATAATAATTTCTGTGTAGGAAAGGAATCCAAGGCACACTGTCCATAGTGTGCCAGATCCGGCCCCTGAACCATCTCAATGCAGGTGCTGTTTACATACCTCCTGCAGACACAAAGGCAGCCCAAAACATTCTCTATAGCTCCATTAACTGTCTCCAAACTACGCATCATGAGGGTTGATTTTCTTTGTGCACATGTGAAAAAGGGGAGTTAATACTGGATCATGCTTATCAAAGGAGCATTCAAAGCAGTACCCCGCCCCCACCTTGGCTCATCTGACCATAATTGTTGAGATGTTAAATTATGTGCATACAGACCTCTGCTCACCAGAACACAGCCCCCTCCAAATGGGCGATTGTCTGGACAGAGGGAGCCATGGCAGCATTACAGGACTGTTTTGACTGCACTGACTGGTCTGTTTTTAGTGAGGCTGCCACCAAAGACCGGATTGTAGACGAGGAGTATGCTGATGCTGTATCTACAAATGCATGGATGATGTTGCTATTAAGAAAAACATCACAGTCAGGGCAAATTAGAAACCATGGATAACTGCTGAGGTACGGGTCTTGCTGAAAGCAAGGGATTTACCGGCTTCATGCCTGCGAGAGCCAATCAAGGGGCCAGGTGGTCTTGTAGGAGGAGGCGGAGGGACTAGTTCAGGTGGGAGGTGCTAAGGTGAGAACCAGGTATACTTAATGAACTGGAGGCATGTTCACTTAAAAACATAATTTTAACACTTTCTGTACACTTTTTTGTTTTTAAATCTTCCTCCTAGTATAATCATAATACTTGATGATCATGTTTTAGGGGGGGGAATCACGGCACTATCTTTAAACCCTTTACTTTAACACCCAAACGCTCCACTGAGGATGGTACAGTATATCTAATGAACTCCATCTGAGCCTTAAACATCTGGAGGGAAAGAGTGCATCTGTACGTATGCTGTTTGTCGACTTTATCTTGGCATTCAACACCTTAATCCCCTCTCTGTTCAAAAAGGCTAACCAGAGTCTGCACTTCCTGCAGCGACTGAAGAGAGCTCACCTCAGTCCCTCAACCCTCACCACTTGCTATTGAGGCACCATAGAGAGTGTGTTAACCAGCAGCATCTTTCTCTGGTATGAGAACGGTAATGCCTCTGACCGAAAGGTTGTGAAGAGAATGGTGAGAGCAGCAGAAAGGACTATTATTATTACCTATTGAGGACCTGGCCCAAAAGCGCTGTCTGTCAAAAGCCTCCAGCAGTGTGACCCCGCTCACCCCTGCCACAGCTTGTTATCCGTTCTGCCCTCTGGCAGGAAATACAGGAGTCTGAAGAGTCGCACTGTCAGGTTCAAAAACTGCTTTTACTAGACAAAAAAACAAAAAGTAAACATGGATTTGCGACTAGATACACGTTGGAAATACATACCGGTATGCACTTTAATTCAAAATATGTGAAATCATATACTGTAGGTCTATGGTTTAATGTGTAATCTTTAAAATATTGTCTTTGTGTTAGTTAAAGCCATGTAGTTTTGCGTATCAACGGCCACTTTGGACACACATAACATGGCAGCCAACGTCTTTGACTTCATTACCCAAGAGTCCCTGCTCATATCCCTAATTCATAGAGTGTCTAAGGGTCGTTACAGACAGGAAGCAGTGGACGCGGGCGTTATCGCTCGGATCAGCGGAGATCGCGCCGCTATCATTCTTGTTTTGTCCTCCTGCGCGTAGCGGGGAAAAAAACCTCACCACAATCCAGCTCTTGCCGCCTGTGTGATTGTGCACAAACGAGCGCGAGAATTTCACAGGACCGCACCCGCTCGCCTCACCGGCCCTCAACTTCGCCTCAACTTCTCCCCGCGTCCGTAATAATTGCCCGCCTTGCATTGAAAATGAATTACATAGGCGCGCCTGCCGCTCCCCGTCTGAATCGACCCTATAGGGGCGGGACTTCCGTCGTATGTAGTGGATTCAGTCAAATTACTCACTTTTAATCACTTTCCATTAGCTTTAAGAGCAGTCTTTTGTGCTCAGCGCAAAGGTATTCAGATCATTTTCACAGTGTCATTGCAGAAAAGCCTCGGAAGCGTAATTTCTCCCAAGAGCAAACTGATATGCGGGAAGTGCAGACAACAAATCTACAGCACCTCAAACCAACTGCCAAGAGCAGATGATGTAAAACTATCTTGAGAGGAAATAATACAGACATCTGTCACTGGTTCCATGGAAGCGTTTCTTAGTGTAAAGCCCAGTTCATAGGTACAATTTTAGGGAATAAGCTGCTACAGTATGCTGACAGGCACAACAAACTACTGCCTACAGCAGTGGTTCCCAACCTTTTTCCACCGGAGCCCCCTTCTTACATCTGACAAAGCTGAGACCCCCCCCCCCCCCCACACACACACACACACACACACGCGTACACTTGTGTTTTTCAGACACTGTACTAACATGACGAATAGAAAATATAGCCGAAAATATAGCCGATCTACAAATCCACAACAAATAGCAGCAGGTGAGCATGCACCTCGTTACGCCAGTAGACCCAGTCCAAGCAGGCGGGCAGCATACTGTGTGTTCTCTCTCATTCCATGAGAGGTACACACAAACATAAAGAATAACAAGAAACACAAAAATACATTTGAAAATATATTTTACTGAGGCAGAAAAAAATTTATCAGACAGGTCAGCAATCAGCATTGACATAGAAAGTAAATTGTATAGAGTAAAACATGTATTTACCATTTAAACAGACTGTAATGGGTTGAATGAAGAACTTGAACTGTCAGTTTATTTTGTTATTGGTAATGTCTACCATAAAGACTGATTGACCTGTCTACAAAACTGTCTAGTATTTGTCCTATTTTCTCTGGATATTGTGAGTTCAGTGTATATATACTGTACTTCTGTATAATTATGTTTGTATGTGATCCTGATATGCTCGGTAGAATTTGCCACATGGCGGCACTGATTCATCAATTAGTCATTACACCTCATTGACTACACCTGTCTAGAGACTTTACAGTACATACACCGTAAAATCCTTGTCTGAATATTCTTTGTTCCAACAAGTCTGAAGCTGGGTTTGGTGATGGTTTGGTCTGGAATGCTATGTTTCACTCCATCTGCCTTTTCCTCTTCTCCTTCCTCCCCTTGTCCTCTCTCCTCCTCTACCACCCATGCACACTGCACCTCGCCCCCTTTATGCCTTCCTTCCATCCAACCCCCACCTCTTTATCCCTCTCTCTTTTTAGTTTGTCGCCCATCCTAACTGCCAGCAGCAGCTGCTGACAATCTGGTATGAGAACCTGTCCGGTCTGAGGCAGCAGTCCATTGCGGTGAAGTCCTGGACGGTGATTGGGGTCGCCGTGGGTCTGCCCTTCCTTGCTATAGCCTACTGGATCGTGCCCTGCAGTAAGGTATGTAGTGGACAGATGTACAGTGCAAACATATACACCACACACACACACACACACACACACACACACACACACACACACACACACACACACACACACACACACACACACACACACAGACACACAGACACACAGACACACACATACATATCAACACATAGATGCACTCACTGGCATTTCTATTTAGATGTTTTCAGTGTGCGTCAAGCTTTTATTTTCCCCATCTCCTCACATATTGACATCGCTTTCAGCATTGAGCTGCCATTCTGGTGATGCCAGAAGATGAGGACATGCGCTCAAGCAGATAGAACATTTTGGTGGTTAATTGGATAACTTGTGAAAACTGATCTTCATCAGACATACGCTGAAGGTTTGGAGTTAATGTAAAGAAAAGTGACATTTGAATAGGATTATCCATATTTCAGGCATTGTGCAATCATCCACAGGCAAACGCATTATAATTAAACCTGTGTATTATTTTCATGCTTGCACAATCTTTCATCAAGCAAATTGTAATTATGTAGATTGACAATGCATTCTCACTCCTAACTCGATTTTGATGCTTTGCATCCCATGCTGACGCAGAGGACACCCATTTGCACACACGTTGCTGATGATGACGGATCCTAATCTTTTCCCACCCTATCGGTATACAACTCTGCGCTGTGTCGGTAGAAACAGGCTTGAGCCTTCAGCCTTGTGAGGTGTGCCTGAGTGAGGCATTAGCCAATCGAGCCTGCCAAATGTTCTACATTTTTTACTTCCTTTCAATGTGTTTAATGGCAACATTGCTTTGTTCTCAATAAGGTCCGCATTCCGCATCATGTGGCAGCACAGTCTATCTATGGGACTACCCTGCATGTTGAAAATTACACTAAAGGGGAACCTAGTCCATCAAGAAGTGACACCACATACTTCCTGATCAAGTGTCTGTTTATGCCATGTTGGTTGTGAGAATGTGTTGAGATTGACACTCTAAGATAGTGGTTTTAAACACAAACAAACACACACACACACACACACACACACACACACACACACACACACACACACACACACACACACACACACACACACACACACACACACACACACACACACACACACACACCCCACATAACTCAATGTTGAGGACTGGCTGGATTTCCCAGGTGGAAAAGGAGATTTACTGTACCTATCCTGTTTTAATCCCAGCTCTGGATTTGTGGGCGCTCGCATATATCTGTATATGTGTGTGTGTGTGTGTACATGTATTTGTGTTTATGCAGTATGTTTTCTGATGGGCTTCTTGGGTGTCTGAGGGGCTTAGTGAGTGTCTCTAAGTTGTTTATTGTCTGTGATGAGCTAGTGATTTTAAGAGAAAGATGGCATGTCAAGTGTGTCTGAGTGCACGCGCATGAGAGACAGAGAGTGAGATAGTGAACACACACCTAGAAATGCTGGGCGGCTGTTTCCACGGAGGGGATTACAATTCAATCATCAGACACTAAGAAACACTAATCTCTCTGTGTCACCCTAACACCTGTGTGTGTGTGTGTGTGTGTGTGTGTGTGTGTGTGTGTGTGTGTGTGTGTGTGTGTGTGTGTGTGTGTGTGTGTGTGTGTGTGTGTGTGTGTGTGTGTGTGTGTGTGTGTGTGTGCGTGCGCACGCGCATCTTGACGGCACTGGGGATGTGGTTGTGTGGCAGAACGCTGATTGAAACACATTCCATGCTGAATAAGGAAAAATAATGCATGTGAGATGTATGAAACTTTTATTACAATTATTTTGTGGAATTTCTAACCACAACTTTCTTTCGCGTGTGTGTGCGCGTGGGCGGGCGGGCGGGCGAGCACGCGCTCGCACGCGCTCGCACGTGCATGTGTAGAGAGAGAGTGGAGAAAAACAGAGGGGATATTGCGAGAGATAAGAACTTGACGGGGTGATTGAAGTTGAAGTTGGATGTCAACAAGCACTGAGGGAGAGAGTGAAATCAAAGAGGGTAAAGAAAGAAAGAAAGAAAGAATACAGGGAATGCAATTCTGTGAGTAGTATAGGGTACACAGTAAAATCTGGGCGAGCAATGCTATAATGTCGCGATGACATTTTTTTTCTTTTCGCGGAAGCACAGTGAAACCCTCCGTGATTAGCAACCATCAGGGGATCGATCATACTGGAGATAAATATGCTGTGACTACTTGAAAAGGTTAAGAAAATCGCTGGCAGTCTGGGCTTTATTTATTTATTTACTCTGGCAGTGAATGAGTTAAGGTAGGTTACACACAGAGCTTGTATGGCGTCAAGGTCTGATTGTGCACCGTGGCCTGCTACTGTATGCCTGGTGCCTATTCACGCTTCTTTTGTTGCGTTTAATAAGAGATGAGCAGAGATACAGTACATAATGCCGTGCAATCACAAAACTGTCATGCTGATGTTACAATCCCCACCCGTATTAGGATTTACATCAGTCGAAAGAGCATCATATTGATATTTCTGTTTGTCCACTTTCCCTGGTACTAGAAATAATGAGTAATTCATGGAGTGGGAGACTGGGAAACATGCTGTATGTAATTGGCTCTGGAATATGCTTTGAGAGAAAACGAGATGCGTAGCTTTGACAGGTGTTGAACAATTACAATACACTTATTTTTGAGGGGAAATATGTTGACAAATGCAATTATACACGACACGCAAATTGACAGGTACAGTACTAGTGAGAATGCCTCAAAGATCCCTTTGTTAGCAGACAAAACAAATAGTAGGGGCTGCTAGTGACATGATAGTTCACTTTGTGATACAAGCGCCAAATTTTCCACAAAGTTTCTTCTGGACCTACTTTTTCACAAAAGCCTGTTAGCCACCCAAAAAAAAACTATATGGCTGCCATTTTCCAAAATGGCTGCCGGCGAAAGACATGCTATGTGGTTTTTGACCTGGATTGTGATTGGATAATCCAAGTTTGATTATTTTGGCATCAGAATATATTTTTGACTCCCCCCCACCCCATCCCCCCGTTATCCACCCAAAAAAAAACAATATGGCTGCCATTTTCCAAAATGGCTGCCGGCGAAAGACATGCTATGTGGTTTTTGACTGGATTGTGATCGGATAATCCAATTTTGATTATTTTGGCATCAGAATATAGTTACGACTCCCCCCCTAGGCCCTGAAAAATCCATTAGCATCCTTTTCTTTCACACTTTCACTGGATGTGATGTTGTGTCAGCCTTTAGTGGGAAAAGGCAAAAAGACAGCATGGCAAACCCGGCAAGTGTGGCCTGAAGTGTCTTCCAGAAGCTCAGTCAATACCCACCAGTAACAGTGCTGGTGATGGGGTTGATGATGCAAGATTTTACCTGTTTGCATGGAAGCAGAAGTCCTATGATGCCATTCCACCTACAAGGGCATCTCTTGCACATCATGTGAAGCATGCCACTTATCAAGTTGCCCCTGTCTGAAGCCAGGTAACTGTATGTCAAATGCATACAGAGAGCCCTGCCAGCTGGGGATGGCGAGCAGAAGATGACATTTGGCAAGTAGCGTGGATGACAACCTACCAATTGCCCAGATTTGTGAACAACTGACAAAAGCCGGTGCAAGATTAGATTATATTAGAACAATTTGTGATCCAGACATGGGGGGGGGGGTAAAAACTCATATGTTGATACCAAAATAATCTAAATCCAATCACAATCCAGGTCAAAATACACATAAAATGCCTTTTGCCTGAAGCCATTTAGGAAAATGGCAGCCATATTGTTTTTTTTTCGCGTAGCTAACGGGGGGAGGGGGCGGGGGGAGTCAAAACTCATATGTTGATACCAAAATAATCTAAATCCAATCACAATCCAGGTCAAAATACACATAAAATGTCTTTCGCCAGCAGCCATTTTGAAAAATGGCAGCCATATTGGGTTTTTTTGCGTGGCTAACGGGCTTTTCTGCAAAAGTTGGTCCTAGGCATTGTTCATGCCAAATTTGGCGCTTGTATCACAAAGTGAACTATTGTAACATAAAAATGGACTTAAGGGCCCGGACTAAAAGATGAAACAGACATCAAGAGAGAGACAAAATGAACTTGAGTTCTATTTCCCCCCCCCTTTGCGTGTATTTAAATGGCTTTAAGCTTGCATATGGCTTGATGGATTAATATGACCTGAGAGAGGAGAGCGTGCAAAACGGAGAGAAATAGAGACATGGCTTTATGATCAAGTCATAAATTATTCATGTTCCCCACTGGTTGATTTTTCACCTACCTTCCCATATTTTCTCTCCTCAAGTCTTCTCCTGCTCCTCCCCCTCTCCTGGGAGCTTTCCTCTTCCTTCTCTTTTCCCTTCTTCAAATGTGAGTCACTGTGAACGCTGTGTGACGTCCACAGTAAATATTCCATGTGAGCAGGTAAAGAGTAAAAAGAAATATTTATGAGGTTAACCACATGAACCTAGCGCCTCTATTCTGTTCATGTCATAATAGGAGACAATTCCATGAAAATAGGACTGGGGGACCCCGAAGTATACAGGGTTTAGGTGGTGGGGGGTGGGGGGGTGTGGCTGCTGCAGGTCAGGCTGTTGATCTATACTGGTGAATAAAGAACATTGGAAGACGTCGATGGATGACTGATTAAATAAACTGTATTGATGAGTAGCCTTGTTCAGCAGAGCTGGGCTGGGGCATAGAGTAATGGGGCTCTGGCACAATAAAGGGGGTGTACACACACACACACACACACACACTCTGTACTCTGCGCTATTGTGATTCACAGTCTACAAGCTGTGTGTGTGTGTTGTGTGATTCTGAATTGTGTATCTTGTTGTGCAGTACGTATGTGCGGTTGAGCATGGGACTCTGTGTGTGTGTGTGTGTGTGTGTGTGTGTGTGTGTGTGTGTGTGTGTGTGTGTGTGTGTGTGTGTGTGTGTGTGTGTGTGTGTGTGTGTGTGTGTGTGTGTGTGTGTGTGTGTGTCACACACACACTGTGCGCATGCATTCCAATATGCTTGTGTGTTCATATACTGTATGCATGGCTGCCTGCCCCCTTATACACTTACACACGGATAGAAGGGAATAATGGAACAGACGACCCCCATTCTGGGCTCTGGTGAGATTCCTATTTCACACCTCTCCTATTTACTCCTCCTGCTTGCGTGTGCCTGGCGGTGGCCACCAGCATCACCGTGGGGACGGGAACAGAACCCACTGAGACATTCTGTTCACAGGCTTCAAAGAGTACAGGATCAATTATGACCGTCTCATTAGCTGTTATCTGAAAGACAGAATTGATCAGGTACTATGTCAGTTATGCAGAGGCACAGGCTGCTGCTTGTCTGGAATCCATCTGAAACCTCCATTAGTTTTGTGGTAGCATGTGTGAGACATGGGGGACAGTTATTAACCCATTCAATCCGGGAAATCGTGAAAATTCGTGAAAATCTTTGAATATATTTTTTAACATCTTTAACTCAAATCTGTGCTTCTGGGGGTCCCTGGAACAAAATATTTTGAGATGGGGGTCTGCGGCCAAATACATATCATTTTGGGGGTCCTTTACATGAGAACGTTTGAGAACCATTGATATAGCAACATACTTTTTTTTTTTTTTTACTGTTAGGATTTAGACGACATTTGTTGAATCGGCCAAAATTGCAAACATTTTCACGATTTTTCAAAAATAGCAGATCTACAAGCTCATAGTGCAGCACTCGGTGCTGCACTATGAGCTTGGGCTATTTTTTAATAGCCTAAAGAAATCTAAAATGACACAGATGCGTTCCCTAATTTCCCGGATTGAATGGGTTAAATTTAGTGTGCTGCTGTTCATGGGGAGGAGCGTGGATTCCTGTGGATTGTTAATATTGTACACAGCAGGTTTAGAGAGAGGTCTGAAATGTGTGTTTTGATGTGGAAATGTGTATGCATGTGTGTAGTGTACCTGTACTTGTGCATTATGCAATTATGTGGTACATGGACAGGGAGGTACTGTATGTGTAGCATCAAAGCTGCATGTGTGTTCATAGCAATCTCACCAACATATGTGTCGGTGTAATCACCCCCTAAGGCTATTATTATTTATATCATTTCCATAAACTCGGACGGCTGTCCTCTGATTACATTGACATTGCACTGCTACAATGTTTGATCAACGGCTATGGCTATTGTTGAATCACAACTGTGATGTAACATAATGTAATAACACTATGAATACTTTCTGTCCCACTCCCTCCCCCAAGCTTGGTCAGATCCTTCGAAGCCCTTTCATGAAGTTTGTGGCTCACGCTGTGTCCTTCACCATCTTCCTGGGCCTGTTGGTCATCAATGCCTCAGATCGCTTTGAGGGTGTTAAGATCCTGCCCAACGAGACCGTCACGGACCACCCCCGACAGGTGTACAGGGTCAGGACCACCCAGTTTTCCTGGACCGAGATGCTCATCATGAAGTGGATACTCGGTGAGTGACCAGATGGTGCGTCCCCCATTTTGGTGGTCCATGTGCTTACGCCTCTCTCTGCCCTCTAAATAAACCAAAACATTTGACTAAAATATATACACTCGAGGGGGAAAAGAACCCGTATGGCAGGTCACAGATCTATCAATCTATTGTGACTTTCACTTGAGCGTACGGCACGCTCAAATCTATAGCTATAAAACTAATAAATAATACATCTACGATGTGTCATATGAAATTGGTAGGATATTTCCAAGTGCACAAGCAATTAAAATCGAGCAATTAAAAACAATATAACATATTTACAATGTTACAAGTTAGATGCTTAATCATTCAGCCATTTAAACAGTGCTTTACTGGCTCTGTATTAAGACATATGAAGGCATACATGCGAGAGGATTTTGGGGAGCCCTGCGCTGGAATATTTTCATGGAGAGTGAGGTCTCCCAACTTTGGTAACCTACAGTAGGCCTACTGTACGTCTTTCTGGAGTTACTGTATGTGCAACCTCATTTAAAGGAGAGATCCGGACATTTTAAGTGTTATCTTTAATGTGTCGCTAATGACGAACGAGATGACGCTGGTTGCTTGTTTCTCTCACAGAACCTGGCGTCTGTGGAAGAAATAAGCAACCAGCGTCATCTCGTTCTGCACGAACGGTAGCTCGTTCGTGACATTCAGTGCATGTTTGAGTATCATGAGACTCCACGATGAGCAGTAGTAGAGAAAAAACTAACTTTGCATCGGTTATAATAGACGATTTTCACTCTTACACGGGCTCCCATTATGCCAACGGAGGGGGTCGTCAGACTGGACGACAGGGGACTCTCTGGAATAACTCAACATCCCTTTTAATGATGGTGAGTGATTAACGACACATCAAAGATAACACTTAAAATGTCCGGATCTCTCCTTTAAACCTGGCGCTCGAACCCTAGAGGATAAATTAAAATATTGTCTTATGTTGTTCATGCATAATGTAATTTGGAACAATAACACCACACTTAGTTCGTGGACAAGTATTATATTCAGATTTTTTTATGCACATAGCACTCGGTAAGCCAGCTCAGGTCATCTGGTGGTGCCGAGACCAAACAAATAGTATGATGAGTCGAGAACTGTTCTTCATAGAGCTTCTTTGGCTTGGAATATGCTCCCCATAAATGTTAGACACACCAGCAGTAGATTTTCTTTAAAAAAGTTTCTTAAACATAAATTGTCCTATATAGATTATTATTTTATTTTTCTGTGTATTTTGTGAACACTCTGTATTTGTATTTGGTTATTGTTGTCTCTGTTTTATATGCAGAGCGACTTCACTTATTTTGCTGATAACTATATTTAGTTTGTTTTGCCTTTTTGTTTTAGTTATATGGCACAATTTTAACTATTGTCTGTTTTTATTGGATTAATTTTGTGTGGACCCGAGTAAGACTTGCGGCCACTTTGTGGAAGCTAATGGGGATCCTAATAAAGAATAAAGAATGGTTGAGTCCACTGACTCTTTTTTTTTTTATCACTTGAAATTTTTATTAATTTTTGTACACACAAACATAAATTATACAACACAAAAAGAAATACAAAAAAACCAAAAAAGAGAACAAGACATAAAGACAAGACAAAAAACTAAACCTAAAAAGACAAACGTTTCGAAACCAACAACTGACTATATATGTCCTTTTGTTATGCTACTTCATTCAAATAGAGTTCTTGTAGAGTATCCACTTTGTCCATTTCTTTACCATCTGTGTTTCCTGTAGTCTCAGGCGATGTGTCATATTTTCCATTACATAGATTTCCTCCACAAGTTCTTCCCATTGCCCTTGTGAGGGTATGTCCACCTGTCCCCATTTCCTTGTAATGTTTTTCTTCCCTGCTGCCAATAAAATCCTGACTAAATACCTGTCCTTCATCCGCACCTTTCCTGATTCTAAGTCACATAAATATAAAACTTTACTTTCCATAGGTACCTCGTATCCCAATATCTTCCGGAGTTGTTTATGTATCATTTTCCAAAAAGACTCAATTTTATGACATTTCCAGAAAACATGCGAGTGGTCCACATTCACCTCTCCACATTCCCTCCAGCATTGAACTTGTTTACTTAACTTTACTCTTAATTTTTGGAGTTATAAAGAACCTGATCAAATTTTTCCAGGAGAACTCCCTCCAGACCCGTGAATTGGTGGAGGTTTGATGTGTCATCCACATATTCACCCATTCTTTTTCTGTAATTTCTATCTCCAGTTCCGTTTCCCATTTTTCTTTTATATAATCAGTTGTATGTTTACTATTTATAAATTTTTGGTATAATCCGGATATAACCCGAACCTCTTTTCCTGTGTATGCGTTTATCATCATTTGGACCACACCATTCACTTCTCCAGAGGGTGTCTCCTGAATTTCCTTTGTATAATAGTCTCTTAGTTGTAGGTACCTATAGAATTCTTGTTTATTTAGATCATATTTATCACTTAGTTCCTTAAAGCTCTCCAACTGCCCCTTTGTCACCAAAGTACACCATGCTGTCATGCCTTTATTCTGCCACTGTTTAAACCCTTTATCATATTCCGCCGGTTTGAAGGCACTGTCTGAAGCTATCCATTTTAATATTTTTATTTCTTCTTTTAGTTTGTATTTTTTAACTATTTTAAACCAAATCTCCAATGTAAATAATGTAATTGGGTCGATGAGATGCTTCTTTTTTTTAAAATATTCAATGTCTCCTAAGAAACTCTGAATTGGTTTATTCTCAACTTCCTTCTCCATTTCTTTCCATTTGGACTCATAGCTAGGGTTACACCAACATACCGCATACCTCAGCTGAGCAGCTTCATAGTACATTTGTAAGTTGGGGAGACTCATCCCCCCCCTATCTTTTGGTAGTTTGAGAGTCAGAAATTTAACTCTAGGCTTTTTACCTCCCCAAACAAATCTGGACAACAGTCTATCCCATTTTGTAAATTGGCTTTGGGGGACCTCTACTGGCAGAGCCTGGAACATATATAAAAGCCTAGCCAATACATTGATTTTCACAGTCTCAATTCTAGAGTTAAGGTCCAGTGGCAATGTAGTCCATCTTTCAATATCTTTTTGGATTTTCTGATCTATTCCGGTGTAGTTGGCCTTATACAGTGTGGACATACTTTTAGTAATGTTAACACCCAGATATTTAATACTTTTTTGATTCCAATTGAAATCAAAAGATTCCTTTATGTATGCATTTGGGGTATAGTTCAATGCCAAAATCTGTGTTTTGGATATGTTGACCTTGTAGCCAGATAGATGCCCAAATGTTTCTAATATATTACCTAACACAGGGAGTGAATCATTAGGTTTTCCGAGGAATGTTATTATATCATCGGCAAAAAGCCCGATCCGATGTTCTATGCCGTGAACCACAACTCCATGTATACCCACATTTTGTCTCACCGCTTGTGCTAGGGGTTCTATGAAAAAATCGAACAAGGAAGGCGAAAGGCAGCACCCTTGGCGCGCCGAGCGCTGTAGATAGAACTTTTCGGACAAACTTCCATTAATTTTAATTCTCGCTGAGGGTTGTTGATATAATGATCTTATACTTTGTACCGCCTCTTTGCTAAATCCAAATCTTGTCAGCACTGCATATAAGAACTCCCAAGAGACCCGATCATAGGCCTTGTCCGCGTCAATACTTACTAATAGTGCACTTGTATTCGTCCTCTGTACCTTATCTACAATGTGTATAGTTCTTCTAATACTATCATGGGTCTGGCGCCCTCTGATGAACCCAGTCTGATCTTCGTCGATCAGGTCTGTCATGAGATCTGCCAATCTTTTGGACAGAATTTTTGTATACATTTTATAATCTACATTTAAAATGGATATTGGTCTATAGCTACCACATTGCACCTTATCTCTCCCTTCTTTTAGCAAAACTGTAATTATTGCCTCTGACCATGAGGTTGGGATTTTGTGTTTTTTCAATGTCCAGTTAAAAGAAGCTAATAGTAGTGGTGCCAGCTCTTCCCTATACATTTTGTAGAATTCCGCAGGAAAACCGTCACTCCCTGGTGATTTGTTATTCTTAAATGAGCTGATTGCCTCCAATACCTCCTCCATTGTAATGCTTGCTGTTAATTTATCATTTTGTATTTTCCCAATTGAAGGCAGATCTAATTGTTCCAAATATGCTCTCATTTCTCCCTCTTCTGCTTCTTTAGGTTGTGAGTATAAATCCTCATAATAGTTTTTGAATATTCTCTCTATTTGTTCCGGTACACATGTCAGTTCTTCTGTCTGAGGATCTCTAATTTGGCATATGTTACTCAATACCTGTTGTTTGCGTATTCGCTTTGCCAATAATTTGGTGGCCCTTGATCCAGCTTCATAATAGTTTTGTCTGAGGAACCTGTTATTTTTTTCAACTTCGTCAAGTTGTGTCTCTTTTATTTTTGTTTTCAGTTCTTGCATTAGATTGTATACCGCCTCCTTTTTTGTTTTCTGATATTCCTGTTCTAGCCCCCTCAATTTGTCATTGTTTTTCCTGTAGATTTCTAACTTAGCCTTTTTTACTAATACTGATTCCACTATCAATTTTCCCCTCAGGACCGCTTTCATGGCATCCAGGACTACTGTCGGGTCCACCTCCTCATTATCATTTTCTTCTATATATCTTATTAACTCAGCTTTGATCTTCTCCCTCCTTTGCTCACTGTTCAACATTCCCATATTAAGTCTCCAGATAGTTTGACGTTTCCTGTTATTCAATCTCAATTTCAAAGACACTGGATTATGGTCTGATACATCCGCCCCTCCAATCTCGCATTCAGTAACTCTATGACTTTCATCTGTGTTTATAAAAAACTGGTCTAATCTAGAATGCACTTTATGGGCTGCAGAGTAATGTGTAAAGTCAATTACTAAAGGGTGAAGATATCTCCATATATCTATCAGTCCCATCTCCTCTAGTGATGTATTCACAAATTTTGCTAATTGAGTTTTCCCTCTTTTTGTACTTGACGTATCTTTTTTATCGCACAAAACCGTATTGGTATCTCCTCCACAGATCAAAATTCCATTTGATTCCAAGGCTATGATATCAAACAAGGATTTGAAAAAAATCTTATCACTTTCTGGAGGTGCATATATATTTACCAAGGTCACCGGTTCATTATCTAGTTTTCCTTTCACTATAATATACCTCCCCTCTTTATCCTTAATTTCCTTTTCAAATGTAAAATTTATTGTATTAGATATCAAAATTATAACACCTCTTCTAGGACCTTTTCTATATGAGCTATAATATGAATTCCTATAGCCAAATCTTTTTAATTTCTCATGTTCCGTTTTTGTTAGATGAGTCTCTTGTAGGAAATACACCTGCATTTTTTCTTTTCTCAATTTTGTCATCACCCTTTGTCTTTTTATCGGAGAATTCAGACCATTCACATTCAGTGACATTATCCCAACCACATTAGTCATCAAAATACCTCATTTCTCTTCTTGTTACATATAACCCTTGTACCTTCATCCCGTAATGTTTACAACCAGTTGTCAGTTTCATACACTTAAAACATAAAACGAAAAACACATAAATTAACTTCCAAACACGGGGTAAAACCTCCGTGACCCCTAGACCCTCATAATAGGGTGCGGGGGTAAGCCCCGTCTTGCACGGGGGCCCCCCCCCTAGGCATACTAGTACTAGACCCAACCCTTGGGCTTCCCCAGCGCCTAGCCAACATCCTCTTAATGAGAAAACTCTCCGTCAGTAAGTAACAGCCCAAAAACAAAAAAACAGAACAGAAACCATTTCGTTTTCATCAAAAACCTAGTTTGTAACCAAGACCCCATATTGAGTTGTATTCACAAAATAACCAGCCATTTCTATTGTACGGGTGGGTTTGTTTCTATCTACTATATTAATATGACGTCAATTTTTACCATTCTTTCCCCCTATGTATTTTACCTTCCCTCGTCATTTTCCCCTTCTTTACCCCACCCCCCACTGTCATTTCAACTCAATGTTACCTCTTGTTTTCAGCAAAAAAAGAATTCCTTATTTTCTTCTAAAACTTTTCAACTTCTCTGAAGCTCGATTCTTTGCTCCTCTCGCCCGTTCCACTCTCTTCCACTCCGAGGTTCCACTGCTCGCTCCCTTGCTTCCCTTCGCCTGTGCCGTCGTCGGATCCGCTCGACCCTCCGCCTCCGCTGCCGTTGTCGGCTCCTCCGTCGGCGATTCTACGTCTGGATCCCCGCTCGGTCTTTCCTCCATGAAGCCTCTTTCCCTCATGGCTTGTGTGACTTCTTCCGCGTTGTTGTAGGTCTTCACTCCCTCCAGACCCTCATCTTTGTGAAAGGAGTATTGAAACGGATTCCTCTTTCTTTTAGGACTTTCTTTGCTGGGAGGTAATCTTTTCTCATGCGAACGATTTCGGGAGGGTAATCATGGTCGAATCCTAGCCGCTTGCCTTCCACTTGAATATTCTTCTCCCAAGCCTTTCTCAGCACCATTTCTTTTGTCTCAAATTGTAGAAAGTTCAGCACAATGGACCTGGGGGGGGCAGACGGGTTATTCGGTCTCTGGCTGAGGGCTCGATGTCCCCTTTGTAATTGAAGTTGGGTTCCTGTGGGTAGATCCAGTTCGGATTGAAATAATTGTTCCATATACTTCATTACCGACACCCCTTCAGTTTCCTCCTTCAGATTAAAGACCCTTAAGTTATTTCGTCTCGCCCTCGTCTCGAGCTCCAGTAGTTGTGCCTGTAAGATCTCCACATGGTCCACCATTACCATCATGGCTCCGTCCGCTCCTATCCTCCATTCTTCCACCTCTGATATGCGTGCTTGGGTCTCGTTAGTATCAGCCTTCAGCGTCGCTATTTCTCCGTCTTGTCTTAGCGCCTGGAGGTCTACCTCCATGCGAAAGTTTGTAATTTCGTCCTTAATTTCTTTCTTTATTTCTTCTTTGAACGAAGCTAGCTCTTGCTGCATTTCCTGTTTAAAAGATCTTAATTCTGCCGATATACCAGCGAGTCCCGCACGTAGTGTTTCGTTGAATCCCCCGTCCATTTTTATCTCCGCTTCTCATTCCCTTCTTTTCCCTCCGTCGTCGTCGCTGTTTCCGATGCTTTATTCCTCTCTTGTAGGTCTTAAAATGATTCTATGGCTTCCTCTTTACATATTATTCATTTTATTTTCATTCTTTCCCCGTTTTGGTTCTGTTTCTGTCGAGCTATTTTAACCTACTTTGGAGAGCAAACAAACTAAGCTGCTCCTCTCTCCGCCATCTTCCCGGAACCGTCGAGTCCACTGACTCTTAATACAAAAAACGTTATGATTACTACACTGGCATTGTCCATTTCCAGGCCTTTGCCTAGGCCTAATAACGCATCGGCACCAACTCCACAAACTCCTCAGTGGCAATCAAAGATGCATCAAATTCAGCACACAAATAAATAGTACACCAAAGCCACCATTTATACGTTGCCACGTGGGTAATTGCAGTCCGATACGAAACAATTATAAATTGCACTCCGCTGCCAAGCGTTATGGGGCGCCATTTGTGCAGATAGCTGTACCAAATGATGAGTGATTCATGGCACCATCAGCAGCCACAATTCTCTCTTTGTGAATCACCCCTCAGAGTTAAATTAACAATCAGGATTTTGCAGTGCACTGTATACTGATGCTGTATGATGTGTCCGTGCACATATGAATTAAAAGTACAGAAGGACTTCGGAGTGCTGGCTATTGCTTTCGCACTGTGTAATGATCCCTCATCTGTACTACAGAGAGTAATGATAAAACACAGAGTGATGTCTGTTCAATTGAAGGATTTATTCAAGTCTTCACACCCACATCACAACAGCTCCACTCTTTGTACTATATTTGAACACTGAATGTGTTATGTGTGTTTCTGGAAACCTCAAACCTCAAAGGAATTCACAACGATGACCAATTGAATCATTACGTACTTCCAATTAACAGAAATGAGAATGAAAGCAACTTCAAAACAATAATAATGAATTAGCTTCATATGCAGCAACATATGCCCGCTAGCAGCAATGCCAATTAAACAGTACAAACAATTCTGATATTGCGTCACATCAAAGGTACTTACATTTAGTAGCACACACACTAACAAAACTAAATCTTCTGACAATATGAATTGTCCAACTCTCCTCACATTCAACTGAAACGTGCTGTACTGCAGGCTCAAATAAGGACCACACCTGGCTTCTGGGTCCAACGTCTAAGTGTTCCACAACTTGGGCAGCAAACTAAATTCCTTGACCTTGAATGGCACTTAAATTAAGCACTGAACACAATTACCTGCTAAACTAAGTTTATGCAACATAAATAATATTATATTAATATATATTATTTGAGGGCAATATTTGCTGGCCTTTTGTACAAAGACAGAGAAGAAAGGACTGCGGAGATAGAAAGTGTGAGTGAAAGACAAAATAAATAACCCTGGGCAATCTCTATTAGACATCAGCTGCTGCCCAAATTTAATCACACACTCCCCCATATCTAAGCACACCAGCATAATGTTGTTGGGGCATTTTTTGGTTGTGTGTGAGTGTGGTTGAATACTGGTTAAACTGCTTTCCAGGTCATTATTAAAGAGGTAAAGATGGGAGAGCCTTTTCAGTAAGCAATTTTGTTTTAGTGCCAGATAGGAAATGACAGAATAATCATGGATGTGTGTGTGTGTGTGTGTGTGTGTGTGTGTGTGTGTGTGTGTGTGTGTGTGTGTGTGTGTGTGTGTGTGTGTGTGTGTGTGTCACTGCCCATATTTCGCCGCAGGTTGAAAACCCACCTCTTCAGGAAACACTACCCTTCCTGTCTGCCTGACCTACTTGTTGTTAACTAGTTGTACGAACGCTTGTTTTCTATTGTTGTATTGTTTATTGGATCTTGTTTAGTCGATACACTGAATTGTTTTAGCTCATGCTCATTTGACTTAGCTATTTTGTCTCATCTGTTTAAGGAAATAGGTAGCTGATATATTGCACTTTTACCTTAGCGCTCGGTATACTCTTGGTTGCTTGTTTTTGCAGAAAATGCACTAAAGACTTCTGGTGATTAGTAGTTTTCGTTCCCTACCTATGTTGAATACACTTATTGTAAGTCGCTTTGGATAAAAGCGTCTGCTAAATGACTGTAATGTAATGTGTGTGTGTGTGTGTGTGTGTGTGTGTGTGTGTGTGTGTGTGTGTGTGTGTGTGTGTGTGTGTGTGTGTGTGTGTGTGTGTGTGTGTGTGTGTGTGTGTGTGTGTGTGTGTGTGTGTGTGTGTGTGTGCGCGTGTGTGTGTGTGTGCGCTCGTGCGCACACATCTCGTCATCCTTCAGGTATGATCTGGGGAGAGTGTAAGGAGATCTGGACTGACGGGCCCAGGGAGTATGTTATGCATATGTGGAACATTCTAGACTTTGGCATGCTGTCCATCTTCACGGCATCCTACACAGCTCGCTTCATGGCCTTCCTGAAGGCCTCCAAAGCACAGCTGTATGTGGACCTGCATGTACCTGATGAGGACATCAGCAGTGCATCGCTGCCAGAAGAAGTAGCATACTTCACTTATGGTGAGTAATCCACTTTCTATGACAGGCCATGAAGAACCATACATCACCTATTGTGAGTAATCCACTTTGGTGTTCATTCACATCTCCTATTCCAGATGTGTACACGCTTGAAGATGTGCGTAATGCACAAACATAAAAACAAACACAGAAGCACACACACACACACACACACACACACACACACACACACACACACACACACACACACACACACACACACACACACACACACACAGACACACACACACACACACACACACACACACACACACACACACACACACACACACACGCACGCACGCACACTTATAAACGTGCCCATGTACTCCCAGTTTCAGCAGTAAAGCATTTGCTGCTTAAAAGATCTACACCATGAATTAAAAAATAAATAATAATATCTAATATCATATTGTTTATGTCCCTCAAACGTCTTTCAAAAGGTTTGAGCCTAAATCAAGCCTCAGATATACTCATTCCAACTAACTTCTCTCTGGCTTATAAAGCACTTTCACCTGCAATACCACATTGTCCTGATTTGGCACGTGGCGCTATTGAGCCAGTTTGTATGCATGTTATCTCCTGGTTCTGTGCGGAAAAAGGAAAAAGAAAAAAAAAAGGGAAAAAAAGAATTTAAAAAAAATCGTTTTAAAAAAAGATTTTAATGCTGGAACTGAAAAACGGGTTCAGTTTGGTCTGTTTTGAGACCAATTTACATAAAACCCCAGATATGCTGTGAAAGCCTGAGTGCTCAAACTGGGGTATTTTTTGGGATAGAGGTAGGGGAGACCAAAAACACACAAAAAACTAGAAAAAGTGCTCCTCGGAGCACAGGTCTCCGCCAGGTCAGGTAGGCTACTGTGGCCTCCTGGTGGCGCTATAATAGGCCAATGTGAAAAGGGTGCCATTTGTTCCTCAACATAGTGTGAATGTGCGTGCAAAGTTTGAACGCAATCGGACGGTGCGTACATGATTTGCGGATTTTTGTTCAAAACAAGCCAATAATGCAAACTTTAGATGTCAATCTTAGCCAATCAGGATGGAATGTGAAAAATCTAACACATCCGTCTTGATCACATGACTATAGAGATCATGTGTACCGATTTGCGTGAAATTTGGATAAAATTGGAAGGAGTAGTATAAAATAATGTTTTACATAAGTCGGCCTCCTGGTGGCGCTATAAAAGGCAGATGTGAAAAATACAGGGCAAAGGTTTTTCCTTGACCTCTAGGGAGTGTGCATAAGTTTTACACAGATCGGTGCAGTTATAGGTAAAAACACTAATCGGTCTGTTATAGCGCCACCATGAGGCTGATTTGAAAAATTTCAAATGGTATTTCTTTCTCGGCCTAATGGGAATGTGCCTGCAAAATGTCACGGAAATTGCATGCTGTGTTCATGATTTGAGGCATTTTGTTCAAAACAGAGCACTCCTCTAAACTTTGGAAGACATTTTTAGCCAATCAGGATGGAATATGAAAAATCTGAAAGACACGTTTCGTTTAATGACTATAGAGATACTGTGTACCGATTTGCGAGATTTCTGGACAAAATCTGTAGGAGTACTGTCAAAAAATATGTTTTGCCCAAATCGGCCTCCTGGTGGTGCTATAAAATGCCTATGAGAAAAATTGGGGGCAGAGGTTCTGAATTGGCATCCAGGGAGTGTGTGTGCACAGTTTCGCTGCGATCAAGCCAACGGTGCCGGAGATTAGCTAGTCACAGACGGACGGACACGGACACACGGACGGACGGACGGACAGGGGGAAAAACATACTCTCTCGCCATGCCTTTCGGCCTGGCGGAGACAATAAGGAAAAGTTCAAATTCATGGTGTAGTCCCTTTAAACTTGCTGTGCACAAGCCAAGCACTCTCAACATGTGCAGAACGTTTTGTTAATTTAATTGCACAATACTGTATATTCTACCTTCCACCTTGCTCTTTCTGCCCACCTCTCATGCACCTTCATTCAACCACTACATTCAGTGAATACCCTCTAAACCTCCAGACACACCCTCCCACGATCTCTGTGCTCACCCCACCTCCACCCCCGGTTGGCCACTGAGATGGATGTGGTAACCGTTAATCAGGCTCCCTAGTCTCTAAAGTCAAACTCAGATTCCCAGTGGTCACCATGGTACGCATGCAGCGTACTATTTAAGGTTGATAGGGCTCAAATGAATGCTCTTAATCTCTGATGGTGTTCTGGAGGTTCGTAGAGGGGCCAAAATTAGAACCAGTATACCCTTAAGGAGAGACCTGCAGGGAGGGGCACGGACATCATGCACACCAATTGATAAAAAGAGGGAACAAATGAACAAAAATGAGGGAAAGTAATGTCTAGAACGTGCACATAATTTTCACTGAAACAAAGGAACGAAATATATATTGTGCTCACTAAAGTATTTTGTGGGCTCAATGTAATACATTTGGGTCTTGTTAATGTGCATTATAAAACCACCTGCTGTCTGCTATATAGTGTCTGCAACCTTTTCTGTGCCCTTCTAAGTGAAGCCTTTATCAGTGCTGTCATCTGGTGGTGTGAAGCTGTCATGACAGCAGCATCTTTATGGAGTTCATTACAAATCACAGTTTGCTGGCTTAATAGGTCTTTGTGTACGAGCACTTTGACTTGATGGGTTCACATTTCATACAGACAATACATAAATGTAAAGGAATAAAATAGAGGAAAGGTCACCTTCACACAGTAAATATGATCCTGTCTTATGGAGGATGCATATGATAGAGTCTTGAAACGATCTTTATGAAAGGTTAATAGATGCAGATGTCACTGCTGAATGAGGTCTGATGAAGTATTATACACACTCTCACACTCTACTCTGTATTGTAGTTTCATTTCTGGCCTTTGCAATTGGACCAGAATATAATCGGACTGAATAGTTAACACGGGCACCAGCCAAATTGGCGCAGAACTTTGGGTCGTGTCCAGAAAGTGTCCAGCCATCGTTTTAGAGGTGAATCCTGTTGTGCTCTGACAGTAGAAATGACACTGGCCAGTGAAATGAGAAATGTCTATCGATATCTGGACTCTAGACCTCTCTCTGTGGACGGTGGCAAAACATATTTTCATCTACTGTCCACGGAGAGAGGACCAAAAAGGATTGAGAGAGAGAAATATAGGGAATATAGAGAAGGAGAGAGATAGTCCTTGATCTTATTTCACTTTCTTTCTTCCTCTACCTATCCCTCCCAAACTTATTTGTACTTTCTCCTCTATTCCTCCTCTTGCCCTCGGCGTTTATTCCAACCTCAATCTCTTCATTTTGCCCACCCTTTAAGCTTCGGTTTCAAACCACCCTTGTCTTATATTCCAATAGTTAGGAGCAGGCACACATACTACCTTGAAAGGTAAGATTTGATGAAAGATGTGAGCAATTTGCTGCAAGCATTCATGCAGACTTCCAGATACAACCAGAAAATGCTGCCAGGCACAAAACCTGCCTGGATTATGGACATTTTGTCTCAACAGATATTGGCAATTTGTAGTGCAGTCAGACTCAGAAGCCATGCCACAGACAGACAGACAGATTGACAAAATACATACAAATATATACTCAACAGATAATGGCAATTTGTAGTGCAGTCGGAAGCCGGACAGACAGACAGACAGACAGACAGACAGACAGACAGACAGACAGACAGACAGACAGACATACATACATACATACATACATACATGTCATACATACATACATACATACACACACGGTTCAATTGATCTACTCTACCATCCTTCTCCTTCAGCCAGGATCAAGTGGCGTCCGTCAGACCCACAGATCATCTCTGAAGGCTTATACTCCGTCGCCGTGGTGTTGAGTTTCTCCCGCATTGCCTACATCCTGCCGGCCAACGAGAGCTTCGGCCCGCTGCAGATCTCCCTCGGACGCACAGTCAAGGA
Source organism: Gymnoscopelus braueri (assembly GCF_963280865.1). Classification (NCBI taxonomy): domain Eukaryota; kingdom Metazoa; phylum Chordata; class Actinopteri; order Myctophiformes; family Myctophidae; genus Gymnoscopelus; species Gymnoscopelus braueri. Next base: position 23,376,431 of record NC_137622.1, read on the forward strand.
CATCTTCAAGTTCATGGTCATCTTCATCATGGTTTTTGTGGCCTTCATGATCGGCATGTTCAACCTCTACTCCTACTACCTGGGGGCCAAGTACAACCCTGCCTTCACCACGTGAGTCATGGGCTCCAGTCCAGGGCCTGGTGGCTTGGTGTGTTGCAGATGTGATTGGGCTGGTTGCTGTGCGTGTGATAATCTACTGCCATGCTGTCTACTGTGAATGTGTAGATCTGCTTCCATGCTCTCTCTCTCTTTCTCTCTCTCTCTGTCTCATGTTCTTTCTTTCTCCGTCTTTCACTGAGACGTGCTACCCTTAGGGGCGGCCATAGCTGAGTGGTTAGTGAGCCCGCCTAGGGAACCAGCTGGCCCTGGTTGCCCCAGGTTCGATTCCAGGCTATCCCAGCATATGTGCCGATGATATGAAATTTGTCCCTGAGCAAGACTCTTAACCCCAATTGCTCACAGGTTCTCATTGGAAACAAGACCGCAAGGACTTTCATGAACGACCTGTTAAAAGGAATTATCCTTATCCTAACCCTACCTCAAGTCATGCACATAGTATATACAAGGCTGCACGCCGGAGTGTGTTATTGCTAGTACAGCACTGCAAAATGCATTCCCTCTAGCAGAGGACTCCCCTGTGATAGTTTCACTTCCTCCTCTCTCCTTACAGAGAGTGTACACTTGTTTTACTGACTACTCTGTCTGACACCAGTCTTCCCTTGGGCCTTTAGCTGAACACTGGGCTGTTCATTCCAATGCTGCAAGGGCAGAGACATTAATGTGTTTGTTCTTTAAAATTGGTGTAAGTGCTAAGGCAGGCACAGCAGCATTTCTACCATGTCAGCTAAAATCCATTGTTAACTAGGAGAAATTAAGTGAAAATTGTGAATTCTCCTTCCGGCGATAAGTGAGAAGTAGATCTTCAGTGTGAAATGAATGGTCAGTTAAGCACTGGCAGGCACTTTACCTTTGTAATTTATGTTCCAACACCAAATGCCGCTGAAGGTGAAATGAAGTACGACATGTACCTTCGTATCTAATCCACCAGTTGAAACCAATCCAATTAAAAAACTGTGTGTGTTTGTGTGCGCGTGCGCGTGCGTGCGTGTGCGTGTGTGCGAGTGCATGTAGGTGGAGTGTGTGTGAGGATGCATTATGTGCGTTGACATTGTATGGCTTTTGGGATTTTAGTTCTCGGTTACTACAGTACTACTTGTGCTGATGCCTGCAACTTGTCTGCTTCAGGGGAATGTGAAAGTGAAACACAAGCTTTCACATTCAGTGTCAAAAAGCAATGTTCGGAATGTAAGGTTTGTTGAACAGACATCTGTGTCAGTGTGCAATTTAGTCAGTGAATTTAACCCATTGATACCTGGAACGCATCTGTGTCACTTTAGATTTCTTTAGGCTATTCAAAAATAGCAGATATACAAGCTCATAGCGCGGCACCGAGTGCCGCGCTATGAACTTGTAGATCTGCAATTTTTGAAAAATCGAGGAAAAAAAAAATTGGGTTTTTTTCCCAATTTTTTTTTAGGATTTAGAAGACATTTCTAGAATCTTCTCAGGTCTTAATGGGTTAAGCATGTCAAATTACGATGTGTGCTGTGCTAGTGTGGGATGTTTGCGTGAACAGCACTCAACCAATTTCCATAATCTGTCTGGTTATGGTGTCAGCCCTTCTCCATAATATCAGCAGACACGTGTTTAAAGTTTCACCATAATACTATGGTAAAGCTCAAACCTTTTTGTCGACACACCCATTACACTCATTTTTAAGATATTTTTGACAGTTAAAAAACAGTTAATATATCAATATGGGCAGTGTGAAATAAAAATGGTGCATGATTTGTTTTGGACAAAATCTGTAAGAACAGTAGCAAAAGTGTGTTTGAAGCAAACGTAAAATGGCGGAAAATCTTGTTAGGCTGACATGTGCATGGCCTATATACTGTAGGGAGTTGCGTCTGTATACTATCTATTCCAGAGTATACAGTCACATAATCACAGCCTGGCCACAGGCGGGCTCAGCGCTTGTTCAACAGTCTGATGGTTGCCAGGTGGAAACTGTTCAGAAATCTGGTGGCATGGCTTGCTTAGCTGGAGCCGCAGTAGTGGCGTGAACAGATTGTATCCGGGGTGTTGAGTGTCCTTGATGATTCGCTCAGCCTTGGCTACAGTACAGTCAGAGTTAGCAGGGTGGAAACGGAAGGGTGACATTGGATCATTCATTATCCAGATATGGTATTCGGATAGCATTTTAATACAAGGATAGGGGTCCAAGTATCACCGTTTCTAATTATCTATATCCTATTCTCCTCTGCTGTTTATTCATCACTGCATCTCTCTTTGTCTCTGTATATATCCGTGTCTGTCCTTTGGTGTCACTCACAATAAGGGGGAGCTGCTCATTGTCACTCTACTTGTTTTCAGGAAAGAAACCTCCTGTCTCTTCATATACCATCCTTCATCTCCCCACTCTCTCTCTCACTCTCTCTCTCACTCTCTCTCTCACTCACTCACTCACTCAGTCAGTCAGTCAGTCAGTCAGTCAGTCAGTCACTCTCACACACACACACACACACACACACACACACACACACACACACACACACACACACACACACACACACACACACACACACACACGTGTGTCACACACACACACACACACACACACACACACACACACACACACACACACACACACACACACACACACACACACACACACACACACACACACACACACACACACACACACACACACACACACACACACACACACACACACACACACACACACCTCAATGTCCATCTCCTTTATAGAGGCATTCCTCAGCTTTAAGCAGACTAGATTAGAATGTGTGATCAACACCAACGTTGCCACTTTGTTCTGCATGGTCTGTCTAATGCAGTTCAGTTGTTCTGAACTCAACTCAGTGCATATTTGCCAGAGCAGTTTTGAGGTGGTACTCCTCTCAGTATCTATTCTGTCAGTGTCTGTTCGTCTGTTATTCCCTCTGTATGTCTGTCTGCCTGTGTTGCCGTCTCCCCTGCCTGTCTCTGTTCTCCCTGACTCACGTGGTAGAACATACACCTACATAGGATTTATTAGAGCTGTATTTGGCAGTTCGCATAGAGCCAAAGATTCAAGACAGACAGACAGACAGACAGACAGACAGACGTTGAACTGACTGGAACAAACGTCAATGCAGACAGACTGATAGACAGATAAACAGAGCTGAAGGTAGACAGGCAGACAGAGAGATGAACAGACATATGGACGGACAGACGGACGGACCGGTATACAGGCCGATAGACAGTGACTGTGACTGCTGCACAGAAAAGGACACACAGATAGCAGAGCACTTGGGCCGATGAGTTGTTGCTCCTGGTGGGCAACAGGTGACAGACTGCGACGTACAGAGAAAGACCCCGGGGACCTGCGGGGGGAAAGGATGCTATCATCATTTTACATCATTTCATCATCAGCTCCATACAACAATACACCCTTCCTCATAACTCTTGCTCTCAGCGAGAGGGATCAACATTAAGGGTTATTGTCCAAATCAGTCACAAACACACCAATCTGGGAAGCCATTCCGTTAAAAAAAGGGATTTTTATTTCCCCCTTTCTTAGTCCACTTCCTCCCGGGTGCTTCTGTGTTTATTTCTACTAACAACAACACTACACGTTTAGGGCAGTGGTGCTGAGAGATTACAAACACAAACACACGCACAGGCACACACACACACACACACACACACACACACACACACACACACACACACACACACACACACACACACACACACACACACACACACACACACACAGGTTTAAAATATGTTCTTGTTTTGGCTTAACAATTCCATCTCTGTGCGTCTCTAGACAGAGTAATAGTTGCGTATTTTTTTGTTGAGATAATGCCTCAGCATGTCCAATTGTGATGGCGTTCTTATTGTTTTGTCTGACAGTTGTGACAGACAACTGGTGGAGGGAACTGCACAGTGGTGCAGTCATTTTGGATGTGAATCCTGCTACTGTTCCCACTATCGGCACTAGGGGTCAGCGTGGTAACTCTGTTAGCTCTGTAGTTAGGGAATTTTAGCAAGATGTTTGGACCATCTGTGAAAGAATGTACTACCAATAGCTTTCTTCGCCAATGTGTTCTTATAGGTGTCTAGAATCACCTCTCAATTAATTCAAACCCAAATCCTTGTGGAAAATCCTGGAGAGCCAATCAAAGTTAAGGAGCCCGGAGAACTTGGGTGAAAAATATGAAGAAAAAAAAAAAGTCTAAAATGAACTTGTGAGGTGGCTAACTAGGGGTTTTCAGCGATGCTGAATCCATTCCAACCAATATTTGTAATGTAATGTAGTTGTTTTTTTATTCAAAACTAATGGTTGGAATAGATTCAGCACCCCTGAAAACCCCTAGTTAGACACCTCACAAGTTAATTTTAGACTTAATTTCTTTTTCACCCAAGCCCTCTGGGCTCCTTAGGTCCCCACATGCAGACAGTGTATCCCACTGAGCATGTGCACAGTAGGTGTACAGTGCACTCTTATCAAGTGTTTAGCAATATTTTTTTATTTTATTTTCCAGAATAGAATCAATTCAACAACACCCCAATCCCCTACCATTTATTATACACTGTGCTGTAAGTAAGTAAGTAAGTAAATTTTATTTATAAAGCACATTTCAAAACAAGGTTTACAAAGTGCTGTACAATGGAACACAATTAAACAAAATTAACAAGTTAACAACAGAGTATAAAAGTATATAAATAGAGTAATAAAACAATACAACAACAAGGATTAAAACAAAGCAATTTGTCCGTGAAAGTCAGGTAGAGCTATGGGTAAAAATGCTTACGGAACAAATGTGTTTTTAACATCCTCTTAAAACCTTCAACAGACTCTGCATTTTTTATGGCCAATGGTAGGGCGTTCCACAGTGTGGGAGCAACCACTGCAAAGGCCCGGTCACCCTTTGTTTTGCGATTGGACGCAGGTATTTTAAGAAGGCCTTTGTCAGAGGACCTGAGGGATCTCATATTGTCCTTAGGAGGCAGTAGGTCCAAAATATAAGGTGGGCCAGCCCGTGTAACGCTTTATAAGTGGTTAGGATAATTTTAAAATCTATTCTGGACCTAACTGGTAGCCAGTGCAGTGCGGCTAACACCGGAGTTATGTGTGCTCTGCGGTTGGTGTTAGTAAGGATTCTGGCTGCCGTATTCTGCACTAGTTGGAGTCGGGATAATGATGAACGGCTCAGGGTGGTATAGAGTCCGTTACAATAGTCAAGACGGGAGGAAACAAAAGCGTGCATGACTTTTTCTAGATCTTGTGAAGTGAGCATTGATTTAATTTTTGCAATATTGCGTAGATGGTAGAAGCATGACTGGGAAACCTTTTTAATGTGGAACTCGAAGTTCATTTGATTGTCGAAGAAGACACCTAGGTTCTTTGCAGTTTGTTTGACATTAGTTGCCAGGGGACCAAGGGACAGACGAATTGCATTTGAGCTAATCTCAGGGCCTATGATGAGGATTTCGGTTTTATCTGGGTTGAGTTGTAAAAAGTTTTGTGCCATCCATTTATTGATACCGGTTAAACAGTCATGCAAGACTGTGAGTTTAGTGAGATCATTTTGCTTAAATGAGAGATATAATTGTGTATCATCAGCATAACAATGATATGATATTCCTTCAAAGCTGTTAATAAGAGTGCCAAGGGGGAGCATATAGAGGGAGAATAGAATTGGACCAAGTATGGAACCCTGGGGGACCCCACAGGTCAGGGGAGCTGAGGAGGAAACATAATTGTCACAAGCGACAGCCACACTTCTCCCTGTCAGATAGGAGGATAACCATGCCAGGGCCGACCCGGTTAGTCCCACCCACTGTTGGAGCCTATTAAGAAGGATGGAATGATCTATCGTGTCGAATGCTGCGCTTAAGTCAAGCAGCAGCAGTACCGAACACTCACCGACATCGGCCCGCATAAGGATGTCACTAGAGACCTTAAGTAGTGCAGTTTCAGTGCTGTGCTTCTGGCGGAAGCCGGACTGAAACTTATCAAATGTGTTGTTATTATTAAGGAATTGTAGAAGTTGATTACAGACAACTTTTTCTAAAATTTTTGAGATGAAAGGGAGTTTGGAGATTGGCCTGTAATTGCTGTGAACTTGTGGATCAAGGCTTGGTTTTTTTAAGAGTGGTTGGATACTTGCGTGTTTAAAGTGATCGGGCACACACCCAGAGGATAAGGAGCTATTGATTATTGACAGGATGTAAGGATTTAGACAGTTAAAAGCATCTTTTAAAAGGGCAGTAGGAATAGTGTCAACAGGGCTAGAGGAGGGATTCATATGTGACACAATTGGTGAGAGATCCTCTAAGGAGATCATGTTAAACTGGGACAGTGACGAAACTGGGGGAGGATGGTCAGCTATCGTGATACTAGGCGGTGTTATCTTAGACCTAATATTGTCCACTTTATTAAGGAAAAATGATAGAAATTGATCACAGTCATTATTAGAGAAGATAGGAACTGGGGGGGGAGCTGGGTTAACCAGAGTGTTAAGTACGGCAAAAAGAGCCTTAGGCCTATTCTTATTAGTGTTAATCAGATTCGAGAAATAAGCAGCTCTTGCATCCTCAACGTTGTGATTAAAAGCAGACAGAAGTTCCTTCATGAGGGTGAAGTGAACTGTCTCCTTAGTCTTTTTCCACCGTCGCTCTATCTTTCTGCATTCTCTTTTTAATCTGCGGATGTCCTCATTTATCCATGGGGATGCATTAACAGCACCAGCACACTTATTTTTTGTTTTGAGGGGGGCAACTACATCTAGGGCAGACAAACACAAATTATTAAAATGGCAGACGAGGTCATTGGTGTCAGTGGGAGCTATCGCAACCTTACTAAGATCTGAAAAAACAGAGGAAATTTTTTCAGCAGAGGAACTGTTAAGAATGCGAGAGCGGGTTAAACGTTTGATGGGTTGGGTCTCGGCAATAAAATCTATGTTAAAAAGAATATATTTGTGGTCAGAGAGAAAGAACTCCCCCACATGTAGATTATTGAGGTTCAATGACAGTGTAAAAACTAAGTCCAGTGTGTGACCCTGGTCATGTGTCGGCCCAGACACATGCTGAGTCAAATTCAGTGATTGAGTAATACTCATAAACTCATTCGCTAAATTGTCGGAGGGGTTGTCAATGTGAAAGTTAAAATCACCTGTCAGGACCAGGTTATCAGTCTTCATAACGACAGAGGATAAAAACTCAGAGAATTCCGTTAAAAACTCACTTTTTGAACCTGGTGGGCGATAACATAATAAAATAAAGAGAGGATTAGCAGATCCAATCCTAAGCAGGAGAGCCTCAAAGGTGTCAAAATTATCGATGTCCACAGAGCGGCAAGCAAACTGTTTGGAAACTACAGCGGCTAGACCACCTCCACGGCCGGACAACCTAGGAGCATTAATAACTCTGCAGGAAGCGGGGCAGAGCTTGTTCACAGTTACGTTGTCTCCGTCTTTCAACCAGGTCTCTGTTAAAAATAAAAAATCAAGGTGATGTGATTTAAAAAAGTCTCTTAAAATGAAGGGCTTTTTACAGACTGACCTGGTATTAATTAAGGCCATTTTAAATGGAACAGCCTTAATGGCAGGGGCTATAGGTAGGCAAGGAATGCAAATGAGATTAGATGGAGTGACCGTGCGAGGGGCGATGTTGTTGAGTGAAGAGTGTCTGGACCTGATAAGAACAGGGATGGTCATGGGGCAGAAGAGAAAAATGGAATCAGCATGAACCAAAGGGAGATGCTCATGATTATTGTACTGAAAAACTACTGTAGTGGGATCATGCTGGGGTGCATGTCACTTAGAGCTGCAAGCTATGAACTGTATGTACATTACAGCTTAGCGATAACCAATATACCAATAGATGGCCAGAGAGACATTTTTTACTCACAAATAATGGTTGGAATGGATTCAGCATCCCTGAAAACCCCTAGTTAGACACCTCACAATTTCATTTTAGACTTTTTTTTTTCTTCATATTTTTCACCCAAGCGCTCTGGGCTCCTTAACTTTGATTGGCTCTCCAGGATATTCCACAAGGATTTGGGTTTGAATTAATTGAGAGGTGATTCTAGACACCTATAAGAACACATTGGTGAAGAAAGCTATTGGTTGTACATTTTTTCCAAACATCTTGCTAAAATTCCCTAACTACTGGGACAGTCCATTAGATGGTCCGTGGTCATGCATTAAAAAAAAAAAAGAAAAGGTGTGTGTGTGATATGAAATGTGAGTTTACCATAATCACAGTCATCCTTAATCATATTCCATCATATTCAAACAAAATCACTGTATTTTATTAGATATTATATTGATATCATAGCTATTTTCTCCAGCTCCCTGCGGTGCATGAACCCCCCACCACTATTGTGTGGGGTGGGTCTATGATGGACCCACCACGCACAATAGTGGTGGTCCCCTGGTTGCTCTTAGTCAGGATGGTGGTCCCTGGGTCAAAATCAGTTGAAAACCCCTGCATTAGATTATCCAAGCATTTATTTTGGGTCTGTCTACAGGTCACTAATGATTTTCTGTGGAGTGTATCTTTTCACAAACTGTGGACAGGGCTGAGCAGGAACCAAATCAAATAACTAAGTCAAAATCAAATAACACTAAACCACTTTAGAACCCCCAAATCTGTCTACCTAACTAATAATCAAAATAGCAACAAAGAAAACCTGTCCTAATTGACTACTCCATTCTTACCTAAGCAAACAGAAATACAGAATAATGATTTCTTGTCAATTCTCCGTAACATACTCACTATGGGATATCAGCGCCTCCTGGCGTGATGCAGAGCTACATACCATAAACTCCCGGGCCATTCATTGGCTGAGAAGGGTATGTCACGTGTCCGGTAAACCGGAAGAGGTATAAAACCTCTTGCGTGACGTGGCTCATCCTCTTTCGCTTCTCTGCATGGCTAGCCTGCTGCAACCCTCCTGATTTCGTGTATAAAGGGGCGTGTGTATAGAGCCGGCGAGAGACGGCGCCTGATCCCATTGGTTCACCGATCTGTCCGTCAACCCCCGCCCCGTTAACACAACATTACGAGCGACGCCCACTGCACTCTGGTTGGTTGGGAAATGAAACACTTCCTCATACCCAGTACAGGCTATAGTTGGGCCAGGCTTTTATTTTTTAGCAAAACTAAGCAATAAAAGCCTGGAGATCGAGGCTACTGCATGGCAGATGCAACAGCTCAAGACATACCTTAATAATAACAAACGTAACTTTGATCAGGACAGAAACCAGCTTTAGCCCACTCGGTGGTACTTGTACTAACCAACGGGTTTTCCTCCTATTAAAAAAAAAAGTTTTATTATTTCCGCTCCCGCGGCTATCTTCTCTTTCTTTCTTTTACTGCTAAAGCAAGTTTTCCTCCTTTGAGTTTTCCGCGCTCTTAGCCTTGCGGTTGAAAGCTAACAGGTTAGCTCGAGATGGAGGTTCCACGTCCCTGCGTATTGCTGCTCTGCCGCTTGATGATCGCCGGGGATGACCCTCGTGGTTTCTGCATCTCGTGCCTCGGTCTCTACGGGGCCGGGGCATTTCCAAGATGCACCGGGACGCTGCGAGGACTGCGCTGTTCTCCACGCTGCACCTCGATAGCCGCTTAGCCAGGGCAGCGCCCTGGCTGCGGGAGGCAGCGACGTCTCGTCCCCGGTCGTCGCGGATCCAGCAACACGGCCCAGGGAACGTGGGTGGTGGGGCCCACCACGTGCGCTCACAGTCCACAATGGGCCCTCCGGCAGTCCCGGCTGCGAGCGGCGTTAGCCCCCGCTCGCGGCACCTCCAGGCTGCTACACAAGCCGTGCTACGCAGCACTGCAGCAGCCGCTAGCACCGTGACGGGGGGAACCACCCAGGTGCGACTGCCTAGCGGCACTTCCTCCCCCTCTTCCCAGCCGTCTACTCCGCTGCCACAGCAAGCGTACCGGGCCAGCGGTGCGTCGCCAGGAGACAACGAAGGGGCGCCGGCGACGGCAGCATAGGCGAGGGGAGAACGAGGCAGACGCTCGTGAGTGAGTTAGCCCAGACTAGCTACGTTAGCTGCTTCGCTAGGTTAACGTCGCCTTAGTCAGGCAGTGTTTTGTTGGCTTAACACCCATGCAACAGGTTATTAACAGCGTTGTCCTAGCCTAGCTTGCCTCGCTAGGATAACACCAGCTTGTTAGCCTTCTCACTCTGTGTATCGAGCAAACCTCGGGGGCTTCTGAAGACCTTACTCGATGGACAAGACGGCTCCTCGACTGCCAGAAGGCCATGTTTAATGAAAACGAATGTGTGTTTAAAAGTACAATTTTTTTTCTGCCAAAGAAATAAATGTGTTACATGTTACAAACGATCTCGTTCTTTCACGTGGCTTGAGTGCAGCGGAGCAGTGGAGTCCCCTACCGCGGGCTTCTCTGCTCCAATGCTCTCTGTATGTAAGCCCATAATGTCTGTGATGCCCGAACTCCGGTATCCCAGACATTGATGGGCTAATATCTGTGCATGTAATGTAAATGTATCAACGTTCTCAATTACATAAGCCCACACTGTCTAGAACACCCGAGTCCCGGTGTTCTAGACATTGTTGGATAACATCTGAAAGAGCAGCGGAGCAATGGAGTCCCCTGCAAGAGGGCTTCTCTGCTCCAATGCTCTCTGTGTATAAGTCCACAATGTCTGTGATGCCCGAACTCCGGTATCCCAGACATTGATGGGATGATATCCGTGCATGTAATGTATCAACGTTCTCAATTACATAAGCCCACACTGTCTAGAACACCCGAGTCCCGATGTTCTAGACATTGTCTGTGCATGTTTTTGGATCATATGAAGGTAATATAAAAACCCACATCACCCCTGTCCGCTAGAGGGCGCAAATGCGCCAGTGGAATGGGGTCACGCCGGTTTTTGCCTTCCGTCCCACAGGAAGTGCCCAGGCACCACTGTGAACCGGAAGTACTTCGGTCAGACATGACCCCTTGGCCGTACCGCCTCATGATTTGCAGGCCACGTTCGCCTTTAACGAGCGACAAAGCATCCCCTACGGGGAGGAAGGTTTTGTCTTCTCACAGGCTTCCGTCTCACAGGAAGTGCCCACGCACCACTGTGAACCGGAAGTACTTCGGTCAGACATGACCCCTTGGCCGTACCGCCTCATGATTTGCAGGCCACGTTCGCCTTTAACGAGCGACAAAGCATCCCCTACGGGGAGGAAGGTTTTGTCGCCTCACAGGCTTCCGTCCCACAGGAAGTGCCCACGCACCACTGTGAACCGGAAGTACTTCGGTCAGACATGACCCCTTGGCCGTACCGCCTCGCGTTCGCCGCTGGAGGGCGACAAAGCACCTCCTAGAGGAGGACAACTTTGTCGACAAGATGGCGGCGGCCAGGGTAAATTGGGAAGAGAGTACTGACAGTAGCGTCGATCCCATTGTGAGGATGGAATGCGGATGTGCTCTGTCACTCTACGTCAATGAGATAGTTCCAATGTTGGTACTATAGCCCATAGAGGCCCGCTTTGCGGCGACATCAAAGCGTGACGTTACTCTCTCTTCTACACTCTGGCGACGGCCAAGGTAGGATTAATCATTGATATATATATAGTTTTCACTGTATATATCTTTGGGCTTAATTCTGACGCCGGGGTTTTTCCCCGTGGCCAGTCTCGTGACTCCTCCGAGTCCTCCGTTGGCCCGAGGGTTAGCACCGCCGGCGGCAGTGGCAGCGTCACTGGTCCCCATGGCAACGGTCCCCATGGCAACGCTCCCACTCTCCGAGCGGCCGATGACGTCACATCCACTCGCTCGGTGTGTGAAGCAATGGACGGTTTGCAAGCCGAATGCTTAGGTATTGCTAAGCAATACTAAAGGGTTTCAGGCTGCATTTCTCCACAAATCCCCCCGTGACAGAAAAAGTATTGTTTTCCCGTGCAAGGGGTCCAGCAGCCAATACTCTGAGGGAGGAAGTCTCCTTCCTCTTGAGCTTGGGCGCTATTAAAGAATTACTTCCGATACTTCTGTTTACTATCCCAGTACATCAGCGTTACACTGTGTGTGTACAGGGTTTTTCAGTACAGCAGTGACACACTGTGATTGTACTGATCAACTCCCCTGATCCGCAACAACACATTGTGGTTGTACTGGTGTGTTTTCCACGTGCTCTTATGCATATAATCTCCTATGTCGGACACGGTGTTGTTCCTCTCATGCAGAGGGTAAGGCAACCATGTCTCTGAGAGAGGGGGTTCACTCTCTCTCCATAGTGAGTATGTTACGAAGAATTTGTCAAGAAACGCGAGGTTACGTTGTAACCCCGGTTTCCTTAGAATTCAGAGTAACATAGTCAGAGAACTATCTATGAATCGGAACCAACTGGTTTTCTATTCGTAATATTTTCTGGTGGAAAAGAAGGGGGGGGGGGGTACGACCCATTCTGAATCTGAAGGGTCTCAATAAATACTTGGGTCAAAGAGCGGACCTCTGTCTCCGCCATTTTGGAGGGACAGATGCCCCCTTTGCCGTACCGCCTCACGGACTACAGGCCTCGTTCGCCACTAACGAGCGACAAAGCACTCCCTAAGGGGAGGACGACTTTGTCGACGCTCCGTCCGGAGCCTTTGGGCTCAGACGAGAGGGCGACGGCCAAGGTAGGCTTACTTCGGACGGCCCCGTTTGTCAGAGTGACAGCGCCGTTGGTTTCCATGGAAACAGACAGGCTGCGCTGGCGGACAAACCGGATGCTGACGTCAGGCAAGGTCCCTGTGACCGGTCACGTGACCCCGCCGGGTCCTAACGGACCGTTTAGTGCCTCTACTGCCTCGAGCGGTCACCTCAGGGTTAGCACCGCTGGCGGCAGTGGCAGCGTCGCTGGTCCCCATGGCAACGCACACAGGGTTAGCGCTGCTAGCACCAGGAGTAGCGTCTTTGGTCCCCATGGCAACGCACACACAAAGAACCGGTTCCCTTGGAAACGGATCTCAACGTTTCTTGGCCCATGGTGATTTAGCCTTGTCTAGCTTGTTAGCTGCTAGGTTTACAGAACCTCCAGTCAGGCTACTGTTGCTTCGATTGGCGGCTAACTGGCCTCACTAACAACAACACATTGCAGTGTTGTTTTTTGGTGCAGCGCATAGCCAGCCCCGCTAAAGCAACACCACGGTGGCCACCTTCCACCGCTACCCTTCCACGGTCTCTAACGGCCCCGCATGTGCGGGTCCGCTGGATCACGTGGCGACATCACCGGTCCAGTTGGAAACGTGTGCGTTGTCCGCACTGGGTGACATCAGAGCCCCTACTGACTCGCTTGCTGAGGCAGCTTGTTGGAGAGTTTGCAGTCCGGAACTGTTTTACTATCCCGGTACTTCAGTGGTACACTGTGTGTGTAGGGGTTTTTTCAGTACAGCAGTGACACACTGTGGTTGTACTGGTCAGCTCCCCTGATCAACAACAACACACTGTGGTTGTACTGGTGTATGACCCTCTCTGCGGACGGTGCGTTAAGGAGATGGGTGGACCAGCATTGTTTTCAATGCTTATTTCCACGTTCCTTTCTATCCACCACAGTCAGGAGGTGGCGCGGCACACAGACGTGGCCGTTTCCCCACTTGACGTCGAGGGGTTTTTCACCGTCACCGTCCGTCGAGCGTCTTGGTCCCGTCTCAGCAGACCACCTTCATAGGGGATCTCGCTGGGCTAGACCAGGCTCACGGCGCGTCTGTCCCGGGCGGGATAGACAGCGTTTCGGCCTGGGGTCTTCTCGCGTGAGGCGACAAGTCACATAAAGGCTATGCGTGCAGGCGACGGGTCTCATGACTTCGGCCTTACACCTGTTTCGTTTGGACAAGCCCTACGTGTGACCTTTTTTCCCCGGAGGTGGATGTGGGCTCTTGGAGCCCCGTCCACCTGAGGTTGTCATGTCCTGATCAGGAACCGACAACACCACGACCGTGTGCTATGCCAAAAAGCAGGGAGGCCTGGCCTCTCCAGTGTTGGACAGGCTAGCTGGCGATCTGACGCTGTGGTGCGACGCGCGCCTTACGTCAACCAGGGCCTCACAGGTACCGGGCCTCCTGAACAGTGGAGCGACTCTGTTGTCCAGGGGCAATTTTTGGTACGCAGATTGGCCTCTCCTCCGGAGATAACAAGCCAGATCTGGGCCAGGTTGGCCGACTGAACTGCTTTATGCATTCCCGTCACTGGAGTTGGTCCTCTCAACTTGTCAGACTCCACGGACTGTCAGTGCCACTGGTGGCACTGGCGTGGGGCGCATGGAGGTTAGGAATAATCCTCTCCTCTACAACGAGCCCTGGGCCCTCCCCCCGATCAGAGATCTGCTACGGCAGGCAGGGGTCGGAATTTTCCACAAGCAACCTCAGGACCTAGACCGGTGGGCTTGGCCCGTGAGGGGGAGACCTTGACTTCTTATGGCCTGCCCCCTGAGGTGGTAGCTACCATCCAGGGGGCGAGGGCCCTTTCCACGAGGTCTGCGTACGACGACAGGTGGAACCTGTTCGTGTCATGGTGTCTGGGTCAGTCACCGCCGGTTGAGGCCTTCCGGGCCTCGGTACGCAGCATCCTCATGTTCTTGCAGGACAAATTGAACCAAGGTCTGGTTTTCTCGACGGTTAAGGTGTACCAGGCGGCCATTTCCGCTTGTCACGTGGGTTTCGATGACATGACGGTTGGCCGACATCCGCTGGTGCGTAGTTTTATGAACGGTGCCAGGCGGGCCAGGCCGGTCTCTAGGCCTCTGTTCCCGGCCTGGGACCTGGTGGTGGTGCTGGGGGCGCTTTGCCTCCCACCGTTCGAGCCTTTTCACTCTATGGATCTGGAGATCGTTAGTCTCGAAACGGTTCTTGTGGTTGTTTTCACTACAGCTACACGGGTCAGCGACATACATGCGCTCTCAGTAAGTTCGGAGTGCATGAGGTTCTTGGGAGACGACAGCAGGGTTTGGTTAAGCCCGACATGGCGTTTGTTCCCAAGAACGGAATGGTGACCCAGACACCGGTTGAGCTGATAGTTTTTCATCCGCCTTCTGTCGCTTCGGCAGAGGATAGGCGGCTGCACTGTCTCTGCCCAGTGAGGGCGTTGAAGCTCTACGGCCGGTCGTCGTCGCAACTTTTTGTCTCCTTCGGCCCAGATGTTCGGAGGAAGGCAGTGACTAAGGCGACGCTTTCTAGATGGAGTGTGGATGCCATTAGGCTGGCCTACGTCAGTAGTGGCGCTCCAGTTCCAGAAGGACTGAAGGCTCACTCTACTAGAGGCGTGGCTACTTCCTGGGCCCTCTCCAGGGAAATGTCGGTCCAGGAGGTGTGCGCGGCCGCAAACTGGTCGTCTCCATCGACTTTTGCGGCTTTCTACAGCCTGGATGTGGCAGCGGCGTCAGTGGCGCACGCTGTACTGGACATAGCGGCTGTCTCTAGTTAGGGTAGGGGAGGTTAGGCAGGTCTTTTGTGTAACCCGCCTTTTTTCCCTTCTCTACCTTCCTTCTCTTGAGTCCCCTCGGAACCACCGTTGGTAGGTTTCCAGGGGAGGAGGCCCTGTTTCCTTGTTTTCACTTATGGGTCAGACTTGTGTCTGTTCATTAGATGAATAGGCAGACTTGGTCTGTCAGGGTCCTTTTCTTTCAATTATATACCGCACCCCGGCCCGGAGGGCTGGGGCGCCCGTGAGGCCGAAGGTCACGTCCAGGGGGACGGGGCCTTATGGCTAGGGGGCATGCGGACCTGAGATTCGGTATGGCTATAAGCCCAGGGGAGTTTATGCATCCCATAGTGAGTATGTTACGGAGAATTGACAAGAAACTCAGGGTTACGGATGTAACCCCGGTTTCTTTAGAATTCGGAGTAACATACTCACCTAACACCCCTGTTTGTGTGCATCTGCATGCAGGAAGCGTGTTAAAGAGGATGAGCCACGTCACGCAAGAGGTTTTATACCTCTTCCGGTTTACCGGACACGTGACATACCCTTCTCAGCCAATGAATGGCCCGGGAGTTTATGGTATGTAGCTCTGCATCACGCCAGGAGGCGCTGATATCCCATAGTGAGTATGTTACTCCGAATTCTAAAGAAACCGGGGTTACATCCGTAACCCTGAGATTCTGTCCTCTACCTGACGTGTTAACAACAAAGTAAAGAAGAATACAGAATATATGGAAAGCACTAAACCTGCCCTGGATCAATAGCGATTTGCACTTTAGTGTTAAGTAGCAACCTTTACAAAATGACATAAGCCAAAAGGCGAGTTAAGGCAACACTGAATACTCTGCTTCGATGGGCACGTCGCTATACTCTACACACAGATTCACACAAAACTGACAGCGGCGTTGAACGGAAGATCCAGGCCGGCTTTAAAAGGATGGAGGGGGAGCGCTGATTGGAGGATGAAACATAGATGAGGATTGGAAGGAACCAATGGTGGAGCTTGGCGTGGATAGCACCGAACCAATCCTACTCTCCCCAATTTAGTTGTTATGCCAGTTGATTCCTTCCCACACGCATGTCTGTGTTGTCACTGCTGTTTTTATCCTACCGGCTCACCTGCCAGTGATGAGCTCCCACCGGGAGAACGTAGAGCCTCCAGCCTACTCCTCCCGCCCAACACTCCCCGCTGACACCCGCCACCAGTGCCAGTAGGAGTACATGCGGTGGCAAATATCGCCCTCCCCGCCCGGCTTCCCTCACCTGAACATGGGCCGATCCTGCCAACCGAGCAAGTCTATGGGATTTTTGAATGGGAAAGAAATCTTCATGATCCAGGGGTTGTACTGTAGTTTTGACTTAATTTTGGTACGAGAAATGCAGACCATGTTTGCGTGTGCATGTGCGTGTGTGCTCAGTTGTTTTGGAGTGAGGAGGAGAGAAACTCTCTTGACAGGGTAAAGTTTTGATGGAGAGAGGATGCCAAGACGATTCTGCTGCTGTGGTGAACATGCATGGTGGGAGCCAGGTGGAGCTAGTAATGATACCCCAGGAGGAGGTACGGAGGGTGTGGGGAGAGGTGCAGTACACTGCAGGTTGGCCGTGGACGGACTTGTCTCATCTTTCCTTCCATCTGTCTGTCTCTCTCTCGCTCACACACACACACATACGAGCGTGTGCGTTCATGCGCACAGATGGAGACAGCGTAATGAAAACTGGGCTGTAGCCTAATGGCCATACTCAATACCAAGAGGTAGAAAGACTGTCAAAGACACTGTCGCTCTGACTCATGCACTTCTATAATAATAACCACACCACTTTTTTATTGTGAGTTGTTGAGTGCCTACGCAGTTGTATCCTCACTCACACAAGTATTCTTAGACACGCACACAGTCATATACGTGCACATACTCACACATCAACATCACCCTCCCTTTCTTCTGCTTTCTCACTCATAAACAGATACGGTATGTGCGTGCACTCAAACACATACACCCTTCACTCATTCTTCACATTTTAAATCACTGAAAAGCACATGTTCTCAGTGCCACGTTCATGTACTCACACAGACACACACACACACACACACACACACACACACACACACACACACACACACACACACACACACACAGGATTATATGTTTGGTGGGTGAGGGATTGGACCTGTCTCTATGTTCTACTCAGCCATGCATGACAAGACTGCCTATAGGGAGAGGAGGAGGAGGTTTTAGAGAGAGAGAGAGAGAGAGAGAGAGAGAGAGAGAGAGAGAGAGAGAGAGAGAGAGAGAGAGAGAGAGAGAGAGAGAGAGAGAGAGAGAGAGAGAGAGAGAGAGAGAGAGAGAGAAATGGCCTGCACTTTTTTTGGCCATAGTTTAAGTTCATTAAATGTCACACATGTCTGTGACACGAAATAGTTTGTCAGAACATTGCTTATTATCACATGGAGTGTCATTTTATTGCACAGGGATTTCTTGTCCATCCTGCCAGGCTAGTAATGAAGCTCACGCTGTGAATACGATTTATACACAAACGAGAGATACTGAGACACACCAAGGCAAGCTGAGCCAAGCGAGTCGAGACCAGGCCCACCGTCTGCTTACATCCAATTAAACCCAAGGACATGAACATTTAATTAGACACAAATGGATAAGAGAGAGAGAGAGAGAGAAAGAGAGAGTCAGGCAGGTAGATGGAAGGAGGGAGGGCCGTGCAGTGAATGAGAGAGAGAGAGAGAGAGAGAGAGAGAGAGAGAGAGAGAGAGAGAGAGAGAGAGAGAGAGAGAGAGAGAGAGAGAGAGAGAGAGAGAGAGAGAGAGAGAGAGAGAGAGAGAGAGAGAGAGAGAGAGAGAGAGAGGCGAGCTACCTTGTTTGGCTGAATGCTGGGTGTCCTTCGCCATAGAGCAGGGGTGGGCAACTTTGTAGATGGTGAGGGCCACTAAATTTACACACTCACTCTGGGGGGGGGGGGGCGCATTGTTTATCGGCACTCTCGCCAGTAGTACCCCATTACTAAAAAAGCCCATAATAGTCACATATGTGGTAAATAAGGGATATTAACAATTATTATTCGTTGTAACTTTGTTTTTATTTAGCATTTAGTAATGCTTCTATCAACTTACTACAGCTGTACTGCTAAACAAAACTTCACATTCCTGAGTATGCCTTTCAGAGTATTGCTGTAACCTTGGCTTAAAAATATACAAAAATGAACACTAGAATTATAATTAATAAGGCTTCTATTAAAATAAACGAGAGCGTTCTCTACTGGTGGACTGTTGTAATTAAAATGGTTCATGGTTAGTTGCATGTTTGGAACAGCTGAAGGCAATAGTTCACCATTTCGGATATGTTTAGATTACTTTGTTTTTCTTTGTGATTTCAAAAGTTTTTTTTATTTATATTTTGGCCTGGGGCCGCATTGAGTCACGGTGCGGCCCGCGGGCCGCCAGTTGCCCATCCCTGCCATAGAGGATGAAAGGTGGGTGTGATAGGTTGGAGTGTGTAGCACCACAATGTCAGGAGAAAAATTCAACGGAGAGTCAAAGATGGACGCTGTTAACGTTTTTTATTAAAAAATTATGCAAATTACACAGTACAGAATAAAGAGTTTTCAACAAGTCATTGGTAGAAGCCCCACCCTTCAAAATAAGAAATGGACGTACCAGAATTTGGCGGAAGTACCGTCCAAGGAAATGGCGTTGACGCTTTACAAATCTGTTTACATTACCTGTGAATGAAACGAGTGTTGTGATTGGTCGAAAAATATTGTTTCCGGGGGAAATATGTATGACGTCCTATGCCCCTATAGAAACTCTCTGCATTAGGTCGTGACCAGGCTTTTCTCTTAGCAGATGAGAAAGTGTGTGTGCGTGTGTGCGTGTGTGCGTGTGTGCGTGCGTGCGTGCGTGCGTGCGTGCGTGCGTGCGTGCGTGCGTGCGTGCGTGCGTGCGCACGCGCAAATTTCCGACCATTTTGTCAGGAAATGTAGAGGTCTCTTGTTTAGACCTTCACCATTATAAACACCTCTGACTGTTAAAGTGAGGAGGAGGAGATGCAACGACCTGGTAGAGGATGATGATGGAGAGGTAGAGAGGCAGAGAGACAGAAAGAGAGATGTAGGATGAAGGGGTCAAGAGGCACAGAGCAAGAGACATAGAATAAATGGATGAAAGGCAGTGGGGCAGTTCGGGGTGGGGGAAGTAAATGGTGAAAAGGAAAATAAATAATTGCAGAAAGCAGATACAGTACACTGAGCTAGTAATGCCCATTTAATGCTCTGTACGCTGGTGTCGTATGCCGATGAATTTGGGAGCTAGCCAGTCAGCCAGCAAGTCAGCCAGCAAGTCAGACAGACAGACAGATAGACAGCCGGCATGAGTTGATGTCATTCTTGATTCAGTGTTAGAACATTCTTAATGGCCTTCCTTGTGCTGCATGATTCCCCACTTAATAAGAATTCCCTCAGACACACACACACAGACACAGACACAGACACACACACACACACACACACACACACACACACACACACACACACACACACACACACACACACACACACACACACACACACACACACACACACACACACACACTCCTCTTTCTATCTCTGCACTTCTTTCATTGTGTCTCGGCGGCAGACACAGACAAATAGACAATCTTGAACACACCGCAAAACGTGTGTGTGTGCGTGTGTCTTCTTTTTATATTAAGTGTTAACTCATGTTTCTGTATCTGTACAGTATGTTCTGACATCTACCTGAAATCTGACAGAGAACTGGCTCCGATGAGAGGAGTGTGTATGGGAGAGAAGGGAGGAGATAAGAGAAAAGAAGAGAGTAGATGAGAGAGGAGAGGAGCCAACCTGTCTCCTGTACCACGACTGATGGATTGACAGATGGCAAGAAGATATGAAAATAGGGAGTGGAGAGAACAGATATAATATTTAGAGAGAGAGAGTGAGAGAGAGAGAATGGGTGGGACCTTTCATTAAGTCTACAACATTTCTTTTTGATCTGATCTGATGGGAGAATTTTGCTGGCGATGGTAAATTAAAAGAGAGGATGGGGAGAGAGAAATATGAGGAAATAAGGAATAAAGGACAGATAAACATGATTAGACAGCAGAACCGCGAGAAGCGCACACCAGGGAGAAGATGGAATGAGATATGGAGAGAATATAATGGGAGAGAATAAAAGGCAGAGAGAAAATAAGCAAGAAAACACAGAGAGAGTAATAAAGAGAGAGCTAGCAAGATTGTGAAAGGGATCGGGGTGAAAAGACCATTTATTACAGAAAGAGACAGGATTCCATTGTTTTAACAATGTATGGAGTCTATTTACAATAAAGAACTGAACTGAATTGAATTGACAGGCATAAAGACAGACACAAGGGATGTAGGAGACATGAACATATACACAGACATGGTGAGGGAGGTATGAGGCAGACAGACAGACACTGTGATGGAGGTGTAGGAGACAGAGATAATAACAGACATGACGAAGGAGGTATAGGAGACATATATAGACAGACACAGGAAACATAGAGACATAGTCTATTCTCATGAGACTTCATGTGGGACCTCGTTTAATTGATCATTTACCCCTGGCCTCTGTGTTTTTTGCAGTACATTCACGCAGGATAAAGGATTGATTGATTGATTGGATAGTTTATTAACAGTTTGTGAAAAGTACAGAGGTACAGTTATACCATGTACAATGTTAAAAGGATACCACAAAAAGCCCTGAGGGCTTGTATCCATTGTGGTCCTGTGTATTCAATTCATTAAGACATATAAAGACATACAAGAAATCATCAAAAGGAGCAGTCAAATTATATTTACAGAAAAACAGCGGGGGGTAATTATTATCCTACATATAATTTTAGAAATGTCAGTCAGTCTGTTCTCCTTGGTTCTCCTCAGTGGCTTTAGCAATTGCTCTGCACTTGCACATGGCCATTGATCATTAGCATATGCACACTGTGAGGAAGCCCCTTTTTCTCTTCGCCACAATTTAACATCTTTATTTGCGTTTTGCTGTTAACAACGGACAATCTGAGTTCACCTCGGCCGATGGGACTGTCGTCATGGTTACAGCCCCCCACCCTATGGGATCGCGCATGCACGGCCATGCGCGGCCATGGAGTCCCCACAGTATGTTGTTAGCTGTTGGTGCTAAGCGTTAGCCTGTTGTTTACCCACTGTCTGATACGTAAATGCCCGGCCACGTAGCATACACGGCGGGTCCGCGGACCCCCAAGTGGTCCGCAACTCTAGGTCCATGGACCCCCTTGGGGGTCCGCCATCCATGGCTCCGGTTGGGTGTGTGTATGTGTGGGGTTTCTGGTCGCTGGCTTCCGGGTTGCCAGATCATGTGTGTGAAACAAGCGCCGGTGTTGCCACATCCGTGAAACAAGCGGACCATGATGCGCGCGTGGGTGTTGGAACTGTTGCAGGTACCAAGTACAAAGTCACTTTCCATCCCTGATATACTGTCTGTGCACAGCGCATAACCCACACCGCACACACTTTGGGTGCTCATATCCCCCGATGGGTATGGTCTAGTATAATTTATAATTTATAAAGTCTAGTCTAAAATAAAATTACCTGCACACGGTCTGCACTTGCACAATAGGAACGTTTCAGTCACATAGACCTTCTTCAGTCTATGTGACAAGTGTTCCTATTGTGCAAGTGCAGACGGTGTGCGGGTCATTTTATTTTATTCTCTACGTTGATCCCTGCTTACGCACCCGTCTCTGAGCCGAGGTGTGCATAAGACTTTGTTTAAAGTCTAGTCTGAAATTCACTTCAATTTACTAGAGCCCTGGATATAACAGCACAAGGTCAGGAAATCATTACTTTCTGCTCTGTCAGAGTGCAGTAATAATGGCGAGCCTTGAGAGCAAGAAACTTTCAGCGACAATTCGAGGACATACTGTAACCACACAGTGTGTGAAAACCTCCAGCTGGGCACTGGTCCTGCTCCAGTGCCCATCTATGAACCTCTATGGACCCCATGTACGGAGAATGTCATGCTGAATGAAATGCATTCCTTAATTTATTTAACTACGGCATCCACTTTGCGTTGCGACACATTGTGAGCTTGTAGATCGGCCGAATGTTCCCCCCGGAATAGGCATGCTGGGGTTCAATTGGTTAAAGACCAGAAAAAGATGTAGAACAAAAGGGAAATGTGACTAGAGACACTGAGACAGACATAGAGGAAGACGAAGACAGAGACAGGAGTGAGGGAGAGAGAGGGAGGGAGACAGAGAGTATCTCTGGGGGGATGAGGCTGATTTGGGGCCTTTGGGTGTCTGGACTGCTCCCGCAGAGCGGTGGTGACTCACCAGTCTCCCACATACACAAATACATGCGTACACGCACGCACACACGCACACGCGCACACGCGCGCGCACACACACACGTACATATACACATACACATACACATACACATACACATACACATACACTTACATACATACACACACACACACGCACACACAACACATCATGTGTCCATCTGCTGCTTGTTAATTTGCTGTCCTGCAGGGGTTTCTTAGTGGGTGGGTGGAGGAAGCAAGGGAATGAGGTATAGGACAGGGAAGGAAGGGAGTAGGCTCCAGGCAGTAGCCTCCTCTCCCTCTTTCCGTGCATCCCTTTATCCTGCCTTCCCTCCTCTCCTTCCCTTTGACACTGTGTTTGTGCGTGCGTGCGTGCGTGCGTGCGTGCGTGTGTGCGTCCAGTATGCCGTAAGCGATCTGTTGGGAGCTGCCAGTCTTAATAACATAATAACACTGTCCATCTCTCACCAGATACCCACTGTCCCTGTTGACTCACTGTCATTGTGCTGTCATCGCACACTCACACACACACACACACACACACACACACACACACACACACACACACACACACACACACACACATACACACACATAAGTTCCCACACATTATCCAGGTTTATATTGTGCTTTAGTATCAGTTAGTGGTCCCCGAGCCATGTGGCCTATAGGTCTACCAAGGACCCCCTAGCCTATCTCCTGTTTCCTTAGCTGGAGTCAGCTTGATGTACAAGTATGTCCCCTGGATATGACGCTAGTATGCAGTGGTGGAATGCAACTAAGTACATTTACCCAAGTACTGTACTTAAGTACAATTTTGCCAATTTTGCCAATTTCGCTAAGAAAAAGTACTTTTCAGATAAGTTCAATGAGGCTTCAAATAACATCAAAACCACCTGGGGAGTCATCAACCAGCTTCTAAATAGGAAAAAGGCCTCAACCACTCTTCCATCCAAATTTGTTGATGAAAATAGAGTTTACTCTGACCCATCTGACATTGCATGTGCTTTTAACAATTATTTAGTCAATATTGGTTTAGTTCTATCAGAGAGGATAAGTCCTATATGGCTGGGTCTCCATCTGAGTTTCTGACAGATTGCCATTCTTCTATTCAGAGCCTCAAGCCTCCTACTGAGAAGGAAATCATAGTTCTGAATGTGTCTGAAAGATTCAGCTGCTGGTCATGATGAGGTCAGGTCTAACCTAATCATCAAAACTAGTCATGCAATTGTTAAGCCTTTGACCCACATCTTCACCAAATCTTTAGAAACTGGAATATTACCCCAAATTGCTAAAGTAGTTCTTGTTTACAAATCTGGAGACCGTAGTGTATTTAGCAACTACCGCCCTATTTCTGTTCTCCCATGTTTCTCAAAGATTCTGGAGAAGTTGGTCTATAACAGAATGATGGAGCATCTGCAGGAGTGTAACATTCTGTATGAACACCAATATGGATTTAGGAAAAAACATTATACAGAAATGGCTGTACTTCAATTGGTTGATAAAATTCATACTGCATTCAATAATAATGAATATGCTTTGGGATTTTTTCTTGACTTATCCATTTGACACTGTTAATTACAAGTAAGACGCGCGAACGCGGGAAGCGAACGCATTTTTTTTTAAATAAATATGAAAAAATCTTTTTTAACAAAAGTAACCAATAAAAAAAAAAAATCTGCGTTAAAAGGAGCATCTTAGAAAAATACAAATTCACACATTTTTTTTGAATGTTTTCAATTCAACAAAGTGTTTGAAGTGCCTGTTTCACCCACTTCCGGGGGGCGGAGCCAAAATCTGAGCCCGAAGTATTTGTTCGTAGACCCCCACTTAGGGGGGGTAGAAAAAGTTTCGGAGCGATTCGGGCACTTTTCATTTAACATGGGGTTTCAATGGGGAGTTTTTAGGAGCCTTCTCCGGGGTGTGGCTTCCGGGGGAAGGGGCGGGCTTAAACGCAACCTTGACAGGTGTGTTCAGTTTTCAAAGACCTTTCATTTGATATATGGTACGTCGAAATTGGACATTTACTTATGTCAGAGGAGCTGCACACAGGCAGTGCACACAGAGACACAGAGACACAGAGACACAGAGACACAGAGACACAACCCGAGCACGGTTTCATAGTAAGCTCCACTTGCGCGGAGGCGCGCCTTCGGCGCGCCTCCTTCCGCGCGCCTCCTTCCGCTGCGTTCGCAATGACATCTTACTTCAAAATGTGTTACATTATGGATTTGCTGGAATCTCTCATACATGGTTTTACAATTATATTCATAACCGACAACCATTTGTTATCATTAATGGAAGGTCATCATTAACACTTTAGTGTTATAGATCCCTGTGGGGTCCCACAGGGATCTATACTAGGCCCACTCTTATTCCTTATTTATATTAATGAATTGGCTGCAGCTTTGTCCTCCTTGTTTCCTGTACTTTTTGTACATGATACAAATTTATTTATTTCACATCCAGATTTTTCTGTTCTTATTGCAAAAGATAATCACGATGTAGAAAATATTTCAAAATTGTTGAAATTAAACAAATTATCTCTCAATTTTAAAAAATCAGCTTTTTTTATACGTATATCAAAAAATAAAAGATATTGTAAATCTAACACCTGTCTATTGGAGATAACCCCAATCACTCAGGTTACATCAACAACTTTCCTTGGAGTAATTATCCATGAAAAGCCACATTAGCCATGTTTGTAATAAAAATATCAAAGTCTATCTGCATTATTGGCAAATTCCGTAGTTTGGTTCATCATAAGTGTCTCCTAACCCTTTATTATAGTTTAATGTATCCGTATCTTACATATTGCAGTATCATTTGGGGAGCTACTTATCCTGCACATCTTCACAAACTTCATGTTGCAAAAAAAGATTCTGCAGGATTTCTACATGTGGTGATTGGTCTGATCATTCTGCCCCTCTTTTCAAACAACTTAATATTTTATATTTTTTTTATTTACATAAATACCAAACATGCAACTTTATTTTCAAAGTGCTGCTTCAGCCAGTTTCATTGTCTTTGCCTTGTAAAGCCTTCTTCCAGTTCAACAGTGATGAGACGGGCAGATCATTTCCCAAAGCTCCATACTTTATTCAAGGTTTAACCACTTAAACCCCCCCACTTAGTAAACTGTACCTGAGTTTGCACTGTACTTGGACTGCTTATTTCAGTCTACACCAAATCTCTTCACCAAAAATAGCAGATCTACAAGCTCACAACACAATGCATTGTTAGCTTGTAGATCTGCTATTTTTTTGCTAATGTTCGCCCCAGAATATGGATGCTGGGGTTCAAGCGTTCAGTGGTTAAATTTCTGAATATATACATTAACATGAATCTAACATATTAAAGCAGCACTATGTAACTTTCCTCTTGTACCCCTGATTTTAACCCGGTTTCCTGCGCAAGTGCTAACATTTTTACCATTGAGCTAATAGAGCCGACCTGCTTGCTCAGGGGTAACATTCAATCTTTCGTGTCAGATCCTGTGTCTAAAGGTGAGACATGACCTTTGACACAATCTAAATGTGTTAATAGAAGAGCAGGGAGACAAAATACAACCGCCCCAATTGTAAAAGTTATATTGTATTAACATACTCTACGATACAGATTGGACAACATTTACATAGTGAGGCTTTGATAGAAAAGATAAAGTGTAAACAAACAAACAAACAAAACACATTCATTTACACTGATGATAGTGCTGTCAAACAAGTTTATGAAGCTATCAATGAAATCTGTGAAAATGTTTAATATGCAATACAATTTTATGAAATATGCAGTAGGGGTCCCTGCTTCATCTCTCTCTCTCAGCTAGGGGGTCCTTAGTCTGAAACATCTTGAAGACCCCTGATCTAGCACCATATGCTAAAATGTCCAATTTGCGATTTTGGCAAGAAACTTGCTGTGCACATTCATTTTCCCCGGAAGATGAACCTTAAGCTTTTGAGTGGCCCTAAGACATTTCTTCTAGCACCACACTCAGGCCAAAATGTCAAGTCAATGCAATCCTTTAGTTGCAGAGAACATTTGATGGATTTCGGGGTGACGCATATATGAGTGAAAGTACACACAAATACACCACACTCCAATAAAAAGAAGGCCCTTAAAAAAAGCACTTAAAGACCGTGTAAAGCAGTAATAATATCTAAAAATGATCCGTTTGTCGCATCACAGAATAATGTTATCAACCAAATTAGGAATAAAAATCATACGTTGTGTCGCGTGGCAAAAATAGAGCGCGCTTGATAGGTCATGGCAATATTATGAACAAAGATGGCTGCTAGTATGCAACTTGGGTCATTTCATTGTATAAGATGCAGAGCTGAAATCATGGTTAGATGACAGAACTGCAGTTGTGAATGGAGTATGGTTACAGTAAGACTGTAGTGTGCCATCAGGTCTGATTTTAAAATCATGACTCAGATGGTATAAAAAAGTGGTCTAACTCCACAATTCAGTAAAATATATATAGACACACACACACACACACACACACACACACACACACACACACACACACACACACACACACACACACACACACACACACACACACACACACACACACACACAGTCGCAATGAACTGCATATCACTGAGACCATTGTGATTTCCTAGAGAAGCTGTTGTGCACACTCCCAGCTCTTGGATGGTGTGTTTGGGTGAAAGCATTCTAGCGACTCCATCAGTATTCAGTGTATAGTGTATGAAGTACTCCCTGCCTGAGAGAATGTCAATGGTACATTAATGTTGTCTGGAACAAAGCCAACTCATTGTATTTCCTCCCAGTGGGAAGGTGAGATTTAAAAATAGTCTGCATAGGTCCATTAGGGATCAAGAGCTAGAACAGAGAGAATGATCTGATTAAAGGTATCATGACATTCATTTTCACTTTTTTTATTTTCAATGTTTTATTTGGGGTTTTATGACCTCAATTACACCCAAAAAACCTGAACTTAGAACATTCAGTGGATTTTCTGTGGTCTGGGGTTTTCTGAATAATCAGGCTGAAAAGTAATCTGAACTTGGCCCTTCGACAGTGAGGTCACTGTCGAATAATCCCGCCCACTCTCCTCCTCGCCCCTCCCCTCCCCTATCCTTTCCTTTGGGGGGGGCGGAGCAGAGGCGATGATTGACAGGCAAAATCCCTCACCAGCGACACCCGCAGGCAAAGATTTCTTTTTTCATTGCAGTTGAAAAGGCTTTAGAAATGTGGGAGAAAAACACCTGCCATTGATCACTGGAATGGAATTTTCACTTAAAACTTTTTGTACACTTTTGAAGGACCAGGACAAAGACTTTGAATGTGGTGTAAAAGTGAATGTCATTAAACCTTTAAAATAGATAATTGGGGTGATAATGTACTCAGGAGGGAGGCAATAATGTTCTCGTTCAGTTTGTCTCAGGAGCAAGCATGTTGTATCTTGTAATCTCTTGAGGGAAGAGAGGGAAAGAGATTAAAATATTCAAAGAGGTTCACTTACTCATACTATTTGCTGTGAAATGTTGGTGTGACATGCTCTGCAGACTGCTAAAAATAACAACAAAATATAATATATTAGGTAAAGTCCAAGCGGTTGTGCGCGCTTTCAGAGCACCACAACTGGATCTGTCGAGTGTCGACTCAAGGTTTCTGGTTGGAAAACTCAAGAGGTTTGTAGATGATATAACTCAAATGACTGAAAATGCTCTATCACGTCTTTTATAAACTTTGTTTATTGGATTTTCCACAGAAGCATTCAGCATCAAAAGTTGGTACTTGAACAGACACGTAAAAGCTTCCTCCAGTGCAATCCATCAAATACAAAAAATGACAGTAAACATGTTCAAACAAGTCTTAATTGTATATTCACGTTGCGCTGTTTCAGTTGGAGATTAAATTCCCCATTTTAGTCTATGAGGCTAGAGGGCGTGCCAAACCGTACAGCGGCCGTACGTCACTGATGATATGTCCCCAAAAAATCGATTCTCCGATTAGGCAACACAGAAGGGGGGAACTTTTTCTTATTTCCACACAACAATGTTGAAAATGAATGGTATTCCCCTTTAAGTACAATTGGCAACCAGGTTGTACATGATGGCTGCAATCGTGGCATCACTATAAGTTTTGATATTAAGACCTATTATGCATTTTCTAATCAATGACAATAGACACACTTAAAGGAGAATTTTGGACTAAGTTTTTCTTACCTTTTCTATGATGTTATGATCTCTCAGGATGAATGGTACAGTACAGTAGAACATTTTCATAACTCCATCCCGGGTCCGCCACAGCTTAAAACGTGAGCGGATAGGCCTTGCGCTAGATCGCATATTTTAATAGCTCTTTTTTTGTTTTGTTTTTTAGATCTGACGTTCATAGTGACAGAACACTACTATGCTCGCTAGACGAGATTGAAATCTCGAGATTCTGTTTTGTTTTTGTTTTTTTTGTTTTTTTGGACAGTCACTATGAACGTCAGATAAAAAAAAAATATATATATATATATATATATATTAAAATATGTGATCTAACGCAAGGCCTATCCGCGCACCTTTTAAGCTGTGGCGGACCCAGGATGGAGTTCATAGAAAAGGTAAGAAAAACTTAGTCCAAAATTCTCCTTTAAGTACATAGCCTACTGTTTTCTCTCAGTTCCACACAGACTTTTATTACCACACGATAGCATCCCTGTTCTGGGATTGTAGTATATAGAACCCTGGCCGACCCTCGGCAAGCAAATACACAGGGTTCAACCACAAAGACAAGAACTGTGTTATCGATTGTCATGATTGATGCAACAGCAGAGAGGCCTCAATACATATTCTGTCCACAGGTCTGTGTTCTGGCTGCAGTACAATACCTTGACTCTGAGGACATACTGTTTCACCCATCAGGCAAACACACATCAATGAAATGCTGCAACTGAATGCAACAACCTTTGCTCATTTACTCGCTTCTCTTTTTATTTGTGTGTGTGTGTGTGTGTGTGTGTGTATGTGTTTCTGTTTGTTTATTAAGGATACCCATTTGTCTACACCGTAGTGGAGACTATTCTTCCTGGGGTCCAGGAAAAAAACATCACAATACGAATCATAAAATGCAGTAAAGCATGGTCAATTTTAGTAGAAAAAAACAACACAAAATTGGAAAACAAAATGTATATTAAAAGTAAAAAAAAATAAGAATAAAAAAGAAAACAGGTTTGTCTGTCTGAGAATACCAATAATAATATTCTAACTAGAAAAAGTGCTCCTCAGAGCAACCTACCTGACCGCCAAAAATGTGTTTTGCTAAACTAGACCTGCTGGTGGCGCCATAACAGGCCAATGTGAAAAGGGTGGCATTTCTTCCTCGGCCTAGTGGGAATGTGCATGCAAAAATTCACAGAAATCGCACGTTGCGTTCATGATTTGAGGCATTTTGATGTTTGGACATAATCTATAGGAGTAATATAAAAAAATCAGTGTCGCCCTGGTGGCGCTATAACAGGCCAATCTGAAAAATTCGGGACAGAGGTTCGGCTTACGCATCCAGGGAGTGTGTGTGCACAGTTTCGCAGCGACCGGGATAACAGTGTCGGAGACAGACAGACGGACACACACACAGACTGACGGACGGACACACGGACGGACGGACGGGGTGCAAAAACTAGACTCGGCAATTAGAGTCAAATGTGAGGGGAGCACATTCCAGCATGCAATGGCTCTGTACATTACAATTTTCTTAAGTGCATTGGTTCTGAGTGTAGGTAAGGTAAAGTGACAGCTTAGGGCCTTTCTACGATTATAACCATGTCTATCATTTACTGGTAATAGCTGTAAAAAACTAACTTTCTGTGAGGAATAGATGTTCTTTAAAAACAGAATAAGGCTGCGTGTCAGTCTCTCATCCACCCTCAACCATGACAGCCTGGCATGCATAGCATCCACACTACTCCTGACAGAGCAGTGAAGTGCTAGTCTTGCAGCTCTGTTCTGAGCAAGCTGAAGTTTAACTAGAAAAAGTGATCCTCGGAGCACAGGTCTCCGCCAGGTCAGGTACTGTAGGTTATTGTGGGTCAGCAATGTTCGGGATTCGCCAATCAGGCTGGAATGTGAAAAATCGGATGGATCCGTGTTTATCACATGACTATAAAGATACTGGCCATCATTTATCAATAGAGCGTGAAAAACTGCTTATTTTTTGCCTTAAACTTGCCCGTAGGCCAACGTCCAAGTGGCATTTATCAAAGGATCCTATACAGCCAATCCTAGCGTACATTTGGTCGGAGCTTTGATAAATCTGACGGCTGAAACCGAGCGTCATTTAAATAACACAGCCTTAAAAATTCTCGAAACGCCCCGATTTTACGACATGAAGAACCAGAATACTAGCCTGGTAAACCCTCCCTCCGGAAATCTCAATTCCATTTGATTCCTGGAGTGAGTCTGGCATGAACCGCCTCTCTGCAATATTGGCTGTGTATGCCAAACGGACGCGCCTATCAGCGTCGTCGCTCATTGTTCTGTGATTGACAGCTTACGTTGGCCAATCAGGTGGCGAGTTCGAGTGAGCCCAAAACACGAACGGCAGCCATCTTTTTCATGTGCGGCCAATTCTCCGCTATTTTTTTACTTCAAAAAGCTCTCTAACTTCTATTTTGAGGCCCGGAATTTACTTATAAGATATCGTTTGGATAGAATTTAGTTGTTTAACTTCATATATGTGGTCAATTAATCATGACAAAGCCTATTTAAAAATAAAAATTTAGAGAACCGGTAGGGGCGGGCAGTGACACCATTTTATCCGAAAAAGGCAACCCATTTTGGGTATGGCTGTCTCAAAAGTCCCGTCGCGTCACATTAAGACTGGTGAACTGCTGATTGGCTGAAGGGGAAAAATTATCATTGGCTGAAGGGGTTGTCAGTCAACGGTATTACTCCCGCCCAACTCCAGCACAGCCAATATTGCAGATAGGCGGATCAGGCCAGACTCACTCCTGAAATCAAATGGAATTGAGATTTCCGGAGGGAGGGTTTACCAGGCTACCAGAATACCACCAAACAAAGCATGGAAAGCCAATGAGATAGTTTCCCCGCCAGCCTCGCTCCTTTTCATGTCCGCATCTAACGTACAAACACACACACACGGACGGACACGCTCACGCACCTACTTGCAAGCCCAAGACAAGTGTAGCATTGGCACTCTGTGGAAATAGCTGTCTTTCATGTATTCTGTGATGGTACAATCTTTGTCAAGTAGCCTACATGAATGACACCAATCTCATCGTCATAAATCATACCATCCGTTTGTATATTAATTTAACCCATTACGAGCAGTGCGCGTTCTAGTTACACTAAAATAAAGCAATCATGTATTCCCTCTTGAGTCACGGGCTGCCGTGACGCCACGTTAAATGAGAGATAGCAGGCAAGGCATAATAATCTGAACGTTTATGGAGTGATCATTGATGAATGAATTATAAACATTAATGGATGAAGGCTGGTGTGTTGGGACTGGGAGAGATCTGAGTGGGCGGTACGCTGAAGTCAGGACATATTGATAAATGCCGAAAGTTGCGGAGATCTCACCGTACACCCATTATTTGGTCTACACCACGTTGATAAATGAGGGCCACTGTGTACCGATTTGCATGATGTTTGGATAAAATGTGTAGAAAAATGTGAGTACTGTCAAAAAAGGTGTTTTGCAAAAGGTGGCCTCCTGGTGGCACTATAACAGGCCCATGTGAAAAATCTGGGCCAGAGGTTCTGAATCGGTGCCGGAGATTAGCTGCTCACAGACAGACGGACACACAGACGGACACGCAGACACACGGACGGACAGGGTGCAAAACATACTCTCTCGCCATGCCTTTCGGCCTGGAGGAGACAACAACTTTTTGCTTTGACGCACTAGAACAGATAATAGGACAGTAGTCAAGATTTGGCAGAACTAGAGCTCGTATGACTAGTCTAATTATTGTGTTAGTTAGAAGATGAGCACTTCTTCTGATGGCAGAGATGCCATACTCATTCTCGCCACTGTATTATTAATCTGAGTGGACCATGACAGTGTTTCATCAATAGTGACACAGAAAAGTTTGACTTCTTTAACCTGCTCAATAGTACCACCGAGAGGCTGCAAAGAGACGCATAATTTTTATCTGTCCTGAGAGCATATATATATATTTATATTTAGAGCCTATTTCCATACATTTTGTTTTTAAGACATTCAACGTGTGTGTGTGTGTGTGTGTGCGAGAGTGTTTGTGTTATGTGAGAGAGAGATGTAGACAGCGAGACAGAAACAGAGAGATAGAGAGAGAGTTTAAGGGAAATGGATGATGGAGGATAATGCGTTTAAATTGGACATGACTCATCAGGTATTTCATCAGTGCCACCTCATAAAGCCTGCTATTGGAATGTTTCGTGTGTGTGTGTGTGTGTGTGTGTGCGTGTGCGTGCGTGCGTGCGTGCGTGCGTGCGTGCGTGCGTGCGTGCGTGCGTGCGTGCGTGCGTGCGTGCGTGCGTGCGTGCGTGCGTGCGTGCGTGCGTGCGTGCATGCAAACAGGGTATGATGTTTGTTTAACAATGTGTGTTTATGTATACAGTAGGTACTGTAAGGTACACATGTACTAACACTGAGTAGTGGCCTCTCTCTCCGCATATTCAACTACATTTCTCTCTCTTTCTCTTGATCCTGTGCAGGGTGGAGGAGAGTTTTAAGACCCTGTTCTGGTCCATCTTTGGGCTGTCTGAGGTGATCTCGGTAGTGCTGAAGTACGACCACAAGTTCATCGAGAACATCGGCTATGTCCTGTACGGGGTCTACAATGTCACCATGGTGGTGGTGCTGCTAAACATGCTGATAGCCATGATCAACAGCTCCTACCAGGAGATAGAGGTATGTGTATGCAAAGGACAGTCAATGAGGAGATCATATGTCAGTTAGTTAAGTACAATGTAGCCTGACAGCTCGTTGCAGGTTCGAGTCCCGATCCCAACGGCCTTTGCTGCGTGTCACTCCCCATCTCTCTCCCCATTTCCTGTCAGCCTACTGTCCTATCTATAATAAAGGAATAGAAAGCCCTAAAATAAGAAAATTATAATAAAAAAGGTAATCAACAAACTATACTTTAAAACATTTTCAAACATTGGCCGAATTGTGAAATATTACCAGAGGAAGAGGCAAACATTTTGAAAATAGCTCATCTACATGCTCACAACAGGGGTGTTGTGAGCATGTAGATGGGCTATTTTCTGACTGAGTCAAACAAAATGTAATGCCTCAACTTCTACAATTCCAAGTGCTTGTCAGGGTGGGGGGTCCCCAGTTCAAATATGATTGAGTGATGAATGAATATGATGAGTTACTCCGTGGTGGTTGTACGATTGGCTTTAGTTTTTAGACATGGTAAGAAATGTTTCTTTTTTAGATTATATCTGAAAATGATGGTCTCCATTTACAGTATACTCTCATCCTACTGTACAATAAAATGTGTACAGTATTTGTTGAGTGGGGATGGTTTATGTGGAGTGGTATAAACAAGGTCATGAAATATACTGTACTGTATGCCAGTGGTTCTAAAAGTGGGGTCCGTGTGAGGAGGTTCCAGAGGGTCCCCAGCAAAATTTGTTCATACAGCATCACAATCATTTTAATCCCTTCATCCGTATTTTATACGTTGGATATACAAAACTGTAGATATACAAGCTCACAGGGCAGCACACATTTTTAGAAAAATCTTGAAAGTGGGGCAAAAAAAAAGCACTACTCTTGGATTTGTGGATTTGTGGATTCGTCTTGCCAGATGTTTTTTAACACTTTAACCCATTCGATCCGGGAACGCATCTGTCATTTTAGATTTATTTGGCTATGCAAAAATAGTAGATATACAAGTTTGCTTTAAAAAATATATATTCAAAGTTTTGCTAAAATGTTTACGATTAAAAAAAGAAAATAGCAGATCTGCAAGCTCATAGCGAGGCACCGAGTGCAGGAAATATTCCGCAAAGCAGATTTGCCTGTGCTAATACAGAGAGACCTCCTCTCCTCTCCCTCTGTGTATTCAGGAAGATGCTGATGTGGAATGGAAGTTTGCCCGGGCCAAGTTGTGGCTGTCCTACTTCGATGAGGGCCGTACCCTACCAGCCCCCTTTAACTTGGTGCCCAGCCCCAAGTCCTTCTTCTACCTGGTCCTGCGCATCAAGTCCTGCCTGGTACGCCTCTGCAAGGCAAATGGCCATCGCCATGACAATGAGGTGGAGATGGGGATGCTCAACTCAAGGCACATGGTCAGTGTATACTGAGAACCAACGTACATGAAATAAGAGGTTTTATCTGCATTTGAGCAGGCCACAAGTAATGGCTAGCAATGTGGTCAAATTCTTCAATGTCATTCAAAAAAATCATCCCTAGCTCAGAATTAGAAGTCAAAGAATCAATTGTATAATTGAATACAGTCAGGAAAACAAAGTTTTGCAGTTGGATAATTAAATTGAAAAGTGAGTCACATCCACTAATGCTTAATAGGTTTTCTTTCACTTCATCTCAATTTCACTTATTTATTTTTTAAACTCATCTCAGTGTTTTCCATAAATCTTTGCCTAACAATGAATAATGCAGACCTAATTATATAACAAAAGTAATTTCCCTGTTTATATTTGTGTTTGTGGTAAAAATTATATTACTCACATTCACTTCACAAAACCATAGGATTTTGTGAAATTTGTTTGATGCATTAAAATGCATCAGATGCCTCAGGAGTGTAAAGGGTAAGGGGAGACAATGAAGGAGAAAGGTCAAGCTCATTGTGTAGACAAGAATATAATGTAGAAGTTGATTGGTTCTTGTGTGCAAAGCTGAGGTCAACTGATTGCAGTGTGTTTTACACTTCCTCTTAAATGATGGTATGCCCAATGGAAGTTGTGATTATAGGCTGATATTTTGAGAAATCTTCAAACAATATAAAAAAAAGTCCACAGAATTCTACATTTTCAAAACGTATAGTGCATACAGTAAGTGGTTAAGACCGCAACATGTGATGCGATATCCTCTCTACGAGTTACATTCCTACCTCCGGCCGACTTTCTCTTTTCACACTTTGTCTCCGTTGTCTCGGTATCAAGGTTTCTTTCTGTACAAAAGTCAATGGAAGAAGAAAGAGCGAGAAAAAAGCCTTACGCAGACAAAATAGCATAGGCCATTTAACACTGAACCAATCTCACCGAGTGCCCTGTCAACAAGCGTATTCTGTTATGTTCTGAGACCTCAGCTTTAATGGCTTGCCTCAGTGCTTTGGGTAAGCTATTAGCCAGGCCGTTGGACCTGCCTGTTTCTGTGCAAACACCTGGGAAGGTTCGGTCCGGGGGACAAGACGGATCACACCACCCACTGCCTCCGTTGGCACGTGCACAAGTCATGCTTGGCACCGACCGGCTGACCGTAGAGCCAGGCAGGTGTGGAGAAGAGACATTCATAATATAAACTGTATAGTCCTGGCGTGACAAAAATGTCAAGAGGGTAAATCTTTCTCTCATTTCCCCCCTCGCTCTCCCACTTCCATTTATTTCTGTCAGCAGAGGTTAACGTCAGTGCCTTTCAGGGGTTTGACGAATCATCACAGTTTGGTGCCACATTTTGGTTGCCATGCCAGTAACTAAGTACGCAAAGATTGGCAGCATATGGCCTCAATCAACCTGAGGCTCTCTCTGTGTGTGTGTGTGTGTGTGTGTGTGTGTGTGTGTGTGTGTGTGTGTGTGTGTGTGTGTGTGTGTGTGTGTGTGTGTGTGTGTGTGTGTGTGTGTGTGTGTGTGTGTGAATATATTCCTGTGTGTATGCATGCATGTCAGTATGTACACTACACACTACATACAGTATATACATATGTATTAGCCTTGATGCAGTAGTTAATTCATACACAGTTTGTTGAGCATGTCTGTTTGGGGGGTGTAGGCTATGTTCCCACAACATATAAATATGGATATGTATACCTATGGATATGTGCGTAGGCGACTCTGCCTTGCCAAAAAGCCGACAAATAGGATTTT
>NC_137622.1:23418315-23468315 GCF_963280865.1 Gymnoscopelus braueri
TTTGATCCAGAATGAGTCAAATGACAATGATTTGAGGGGGTTTTGTCGGGGGGTTCATTGTCAGGGGAAGAGTGGCTGACATTTGGATTCTAATTTAAGTCAACATGGTATAATAGCACCAAGGACCCCAGGATCCCCTGCTATGAGATGTCAGTGCAGCAACAACAGAGAGGAAGAGAGGGTGTGTGGGGGGGGGGCAAGAGGAAGGAGGAGGATGAGCAGAGAGAGAGGGGAGAGGAGGGTGTTGATATAGAGGACCATTGGGGGAGGTTGAAAGGAAAAAGTGTGAATGGGAACGGAAATAGAAAAGAAAGACAAACATAATTCAAAAGAAGAAGTAACACTGTGACATTTGGAAAAAAGAAAAAAAAATCAGTACGGCCTGTTTTTTACCAGCAGGCTAAAAGTACTGATACACCACTTTACACACCAGGCAATCTAATTAACAGATTTGCACACCTCATGCACAAACAATGAAATTCAAAGAGGATTTCAGAAAAGTATACGATTTTACCACATAGAGCTACAGTATCCTAAATTGATCTACAATCAAGTCTAGACTGTGGTGCTCAGAAAGAGTTTATTAGTGGCTTTTAGGCAATTTAATATTGCAGGTGCACTGTAATTGAACTTTTTTCATCCAGCTTAATCAAATATTTGCAATAGAGAGTAGATCATTGATCCTGTTGACCTGCCTCATGTCTCAGCTATCTGCCTCATGACAGCTCCCCTGGCCGGGCTTTTGAATGCAGAACTGCCAATACCTCACCCATCACTGATAAACATTTGGTTCCCTCTAATTAATTCTCTGACACATGAGTGCAGTGTTATTAACATTAGAGATTCTCTTATATGGAAGGCCATGGACTTTATTCACACAGCAGACATTTTTGTCTTGCTCTGGAGGCGGCTCTGGAGGTGGAAATGTCCGAGTATGACGTAAGGGCAAAATGTCCGCTATGTGAATATGGTCAATATTTAGATTTAGGATGCTTTGTTAAAACTCAAACTTCCAAAAATAAAGCTGTTTTCGACAGCAGTTTTTGTGCCATCAGTCTTGAATGTACAATGGCTATTGTTAACATGGATTTATTTCTGGGGTCCCTGATGTTTTTTCAAGATCTAAGATTGAATTGCTATAAGAATTAAAGTCTTTGACAGTGTTTGTTTGTATACATCAAAGTGTGGAACAATGAGAGACTGTCTATGTGTACAGCCATGTTTATCCACTATAAGTGAAAATACAGATTTTTCACAGCTAGAGTAGTTGAAATGACCCGAGATACTGTATTTTTAACTTGTATGCGAGAAGCATTGTTTAAATGAAAAATTATTGTATATTGTCATATTTTTGATCCTTGAATTAAAAGGAGTGAGTTACAAACTGGTTGATTGATTGGCAATATATCGTCTTGTTTGTTTTTCTTCCATGGATTTGTTGGGATGATGGCAGCATCTAAATATAACTTGTTTGTCCCCCAGCGAGACTGAACATCTGGCCACTACATGCTGTGGCAAAGACACCATCACACACTGAACACAAGCTATTCACACAGACAGATATGTGAGCATCTACAGTATAAGCACTCACACACACACACACACACACACACACACACACACACACACACACACACACACACACACACACACACACACACACACACACACACACACACACACACACTATTACTTGGTGGTCTATTTCACTCACTTGGTGTGGGATTACTGTAAAATCTGGAGAACCACTTTGAGACTTGGAAAAAAATGTTTATAATTGTATTTGTGTGTGCACGTCTGCGTTTCTGTTTATGTGTGCTTGTCAGGGGTGTCTGTGTGTCCATGTTTCTGTGTGGTTTGCCTGCACACTCACACTTCCGTGACAGAGACTGCCCACTAAAACCAGACTATAAACACTATGTTCCATCATGTGGGACCTGATGTTTACTGGATCCTGGCTCTTCCATACCATTCATTCACCTTTCACACCGAGTCCTCTCTGCACTGTTTCAGCCTGTCAGTGTGTCTGAAAGACTCCGATTTTATTGTCTGGCTTCGTTATATGAGAGCGTACGAGCCCTTATAAAACTCTTTAAATGTTACCGTACAAGGTCAGTGTCTTGGACATGCAGTAAACTCAATTAATAGGCTTCGCTTGGCACTGAGGAGTAAAGGAAATAGTCATGTACCACAGTGTGTGCCTTGTGTTGTGGGGACAGAAAGATCCCAACCACTTTCAAGCTGGTGTCCCTATTTTGGGTTAGGTGAAGATTATCAACAAAAAAATTAATGAAAACAGCCAAAATAGTAGATCTACAAGCTCTCGACACGATGAGTTGTAGAATGGCTATTAAATACGGCTAAAGTGGTTTAACTGTTTATACGTTATATACGTTGTTGACCAGAGTCCTCTATAGTAGGCCCTCTCCTGTTTTCACTCTACACTCAAAATCATCGCCGACAATAGCCTATCTACAAGCTCACCAAGTAGATCTGCTACTAAGGCCAGTTTTGCTGAATGTTCACCCCAGATTAGGGATATCGTGGTTCATGTGGTTAGGAAACAGACATATTCAGACTTAGATACACACACATAGCATCCAGGACCTTGACTGGTTGGATCTCCATAGCAACAAAGCCAGTTCGAGGGAAATGTGCTTTTGGAAATTCTGTTATCTGATTTCCTTCAGCATTCTTATTCATCTGTCCCCCAGACCTCTGATATTAGTTTCAGCCTTTAGTTTAGGGTGTTGTTCAATAACCCACTCTGTGTGTGTGTGTGTGTGTGTGTGTGTGTGTGTGTGTGTGTGTGTGTGTGTGTGTGTGTGTGTGTGTGTGTGTGTGTGTGTGTGTGTGTGTGTGTGTGTGTGTGTGTGTGTGTGTGTGTGTGTGTGTGTGCGCGAGCGCGTGTCTGCGAGCGCGTGTCTGTGTTGGGGGGGTGCATCTATAGTCTCACGTTGCCAGACGATCAGAGATGTCCGCCTACTGAGCAACGTATTAAGAGACTGAGTTGTTAGTCTAGTGCATCTCTGTCAATGTTTGTATTGTACTGCACTTATATGTGTGTGTGCTCTCGCATGAATTAATGTATATATATATATATATGTGTGTGTGTGCGCACGTCTGTGTTTTGCACATATACAGTACGTGCACAACACAATGTATCTTTGGGCAACACAGTAAAACTAACATCTTCTCTTCAGTGTATTTTGTCCCAGAGACCGGAGGCATGGAAGCATTCCTAGCCATACACCACCCACCCACACACACCCACCCCCATCCCTCTTCGTCCCTGTCTCTCTCCCTCTCCATCTCTCCTGGCAAAGCGCTGAGGGATCTGACCTCCAGGCTTTGAAAGACAAGGATTCCAGGGATGTGGTGGAAACTAAGATTAGAAGCTCAACAACTCACTTACTGCCTAAAGCCTGTAGGAACTCCCTGGAGAAGAAAAGACCCGACAGTATTGCAGTAACCCTTCACATGCACACATATGCACACGCATATTTATAGAAGCTCACATAAGGAGGTGGGCAGAGAACGAGAAGCCCCCTCCCTATCTCTCTCTCTTTCTCTCTCTCTCTCTCTCTCTCTCTCACACACACACACACACACACACACACACACACACACACACACACACACACACACACACACACACACACACACACACACACACCACTCCATCCATTTTGCCTGCTAATGCCTCTGTCTCTCATCATG
Source organism: Gymnoscopelus braueri (assembly GCF_963280865.1). Lineage (NCBI taxonomy): Eukaryota > Metazoa > Chordata > Actinopteri > Myctophiformes > Myctophidae > Gymnoscopelus > Gymnoscopelus braueri. Next base: position 23,422,036 of record NC_137622.1, read on the forward strand.
TTGAAATTGCTCTTGAAAAACCCTCACCAAGACACGCCTCTTTAAAACAATTCAATGGGCAATCCCATGAAGCTGTCACCTTCTTACCACCTTGCTAGCATATCACTGAAGGTACAGCCTTTGTTACAAGCGTAATATTATCAAAACAAGGGATCACACACACACACACACACACACACACACACACACACACACACACACACACACACACACACACACACACACACACACACACACACACAGCTATGCCTCTAAGTATCATAAAAGCCATAACACCAGCTCTTTTATGATTCAGCCCTCAGCAGTGAAATGCCAATATCTCATTTGAGCAGTTGGCAGGCTGATGGAGTAGCAGGAGTGGGGGGCTGGCTGTTGGGGTTTAGAAATGTCCAAGTGTTTACCAATCCTCGTGGGCCCTCTGGATGTGATGGAAGAATTGATATGACTCTCAATGACGTGCTGCCTAGCCCCCCTCCCACTCCCCCTCCCGTGCCACACACAACACGCAGATAAACACATACACATACGCACAAGCATATGACACATGTTACAGTAGTACGTGTGGCGTGGGCAGTGGTACACAACTGTGCTGGATCGACCATTACTGTCATCGTGGTCATAACCTGCGTCATCGGTGCAATCATCATCACTTTCATTGTTGCGTTCCTCTACTTCACTAGGTGAAATAGAGCAGAGAATGGATAGAGTAGCACATTACTTAGTATATCATATCCATGTAATGCATATTGGATATACAGTGCCACTCTGATGGCTGCCGTTGTCGTTTGGCTGTAGTGGGTGTCACAAATGTGTTTGTGTGCGCGCGAATGCGTGCATGCATTCATGTGTGTGAACGAGGCAGAAAGTAGCCTATCACTCGTAACTCGTAATAATCACACTGGGGCTGCTGCTAATACAGTATACAGCCGGCAGATATTTATGTACCTACGACAGATTCTTTTCCTTTTATGGACTAGCTATAACTGTTAGAACACCATTCATCTTCTGACTCACCTTTCTTCTTGTTCTTGCACTTGGTTGTCCCACCCCCCCCCCCTCTCTCTCTCTCTCTCTTATTGGTATTGTTGGTATAAAAGGCAGAAGGAGCGAGTGCATTCTCCGGCAGCGGCAACAGCCGCGGAACGTCCGCGGAACTTCCGGTGGAGGAGCGGCAGCTCCCGGCAGTGACTGCCGGCGGTGGAGCGTCAGCTGCCGGCGGAGCAGCGGAACTGCCGCGGAAACTGCCGGTGGAGGAGCGGCAGTCGCGGAACTGCCGGTGGAGGAGCGGCAGTCAACTTATTTTTCCGCCGATAAAGTATAGTTTTGGACCATGACGGAGGCGCGCCGAATTAGCAGACCTTGAGGCCAAGGAGTCGCGCCCGAGCGCCTCCAGGCGCGAGTGCCCGCGACGACCGGCCGATGGTCTGCTATTCGACTAAGCGCCGTCCGAGTTATGTACCGATAGGCACAGAATCGTAAATAATATTGGTGGGGACTGCGTTACACAAACGCAGCACACTCCCAAAGCTGACGCCACCGGCAGCTCCAGCCGCCGCCACCGGCAGCAGCCGCTGCCGGAAAATGCACTCGCTGTCCCTCATAAAAGGTGGCTGTGACCCTTGCGACTCTGATAGTAATTCATTAGATTTAGAGATTATCTGCCTCTGTTTATCTCTGTCTCTCCCGCACACCCCAAACAACCTCACAGCAATGCCGCACAACAGGATCACACACACACACACACACACACACACACACACACACACACACACACACACACACACACACTCTTACACACCAGTTACAGTTTCCCCAATTGTTTAAATGCCTTTCATGAGTGCTTCATTATTTATGAAGAAGTACTCCTGGCATCAAGTTCAAGCTCTCTGAAAAACTAAACATGACCATGTTAGACAGACATGCATAGTCAAGTGAACAGCAACATATTTATGGAACCCGATAGACTACTAGATGATAATAATAATAATAATAATAATAATACAACGAAGAGTACAACGAAGACACTTTACAGAAAACTAAAATAACTATTAAAGCCAAGAGCAAATAAAAGAAAATAGGGGATAATGCCCAAAAAATATATATGTAATTAGAATGATAAGCTAATATGTACAGTACTCTGAATTGAGGAACACCATGTTGTGCATTACTCTGTTTTATATTTCTCCCAGTCTTAGAGCATTATTGGCTAGTATCAACCATTTACAGGCTAGTATCAACCATTTACAATCACTGTTTCTTGTTCTGCAGTAAAGGTGTGGCCTCTGCCTCCCCTTGGTGGTAGTCTTTCAATTCTATGAAAAGAGGGTTTGGCTTTACTGCAATTCTGTAAATGTAAAACACAAAACAATGTTACACTATATGCCATTCTCTACAGTCATGGTCAACCAATGTTGAAAACATTGTTGAATAATGTCACTTGTATTTCATTTGAAATCTTCGCCCTTCTTATTCCTCTTCCTCTGCCTTATCCTCCTCCTCACATTCTATCTCTCCGCTAGTTGTGCTTCCATTGTTTCAAACACGGAAGAAACCACCTGATGCCTCTTTTATGCTCTGACATATATGTGAAATGTTAAGCCAGTTGAGTTTGAGCAGGTGTGGTGCCACAATCTTCGAATCCTCCAGAGACGGTCTGTAATTCAGCCCACAGAAATTTGAGAAGAGGAGGCTGTCATCTTCCACTGGAAAAGCTCTTCAGTCCACATGGTATTCAATCAATCAGTACAGTGTTCAAGATAATAATGTATTTTAAAATAACTTTTTGAATTTCCATTTCATGCTCAGCAGCAATAGCTAGGAACTCATTTGATTTCAAGTAAGGAAAATGACTGGATATCTGCCCTATTTAGTACTCTGTTTAGGCGAACTATGGCACAAGGTGGCGCAAGGTCTAAAATGCTGGGTGCTGGTATGTTCGGGTGTGTCCAGCTCCAATTTCGCTACTTAGAAAGTGCTTTATTCGGGGAGCAAAGTGAGGCACATGGTGCAAAGTGGTTGTATTTTAATCTCAGAACTAGGATGTGTTTTGGACATAGTTAGACCAATCAGAGTGTCGTCTCCCACTCCCTTTGGTTATGTGCCCATGCACTATGGCATTGGCACATTGTTATTTAAATGACGGATACGGCAAGTTGGAGACGCACACTTTCTGCTAAAGAAATTAATATACATGTGCTTTAGCACATTAGCTTCAGGTTTTCACCATTGTTTCACCAAGGTTCCAGTATTGATGTATAAACAATTGGATCAACTGGAGGGATCACCGGCTTTGATATTCACCTCCCATTTTGTTTCCTCCCCTACTCATTCACCTCTGCCACTTTACTACTCCCCCTCCCTTTTCCTTACCCTTTTCTCCATTTGTTTTTGTCTTTTAGCGAGCCGCCCAGAGGCCTGCATGCTAATGACGTACGTAGCGGTGGATTGGCGCATGCCGCTGTTGCATGGCTCACTGGAGCGAGGATGCATCACCTATACCCTCTCACAAGAAACATTCACCTGAGGTGCCCCCTCCTTTCACACCATCCATCCCATCTTCCATCCCCCCATTATGCCCCGGTGCTCACCCCCCTCCCCCCTCTCTCTTTCTCACCATCTATCTTTTTTTATCCCTCTCTTTCACTCCCCCACTGATCCCATGCCTAACACCCTGGATATATTAACATTTCAAATGCAGTCTAAATGGAAGCTAACCAGGATCCTGGGGCAGCACACTGCATTTATTATCTCTGCCAGGCTGAAGGCCAAGGGATGGAGATTATGTTTTCGCCCCTCTGTCTGTCTGCCTGACTGTCCAGAGCTAATCTCGCAAACCGTTGGACAGATCAGAGTCAAATTCCTTGTGCATGCTGTAAGTAGGCCAAGGGAAGACCAAAGCAATTTTGCGCAGACAGTATTTTGCGCAGACAGCATGGTTGCAGACAATGTTGTGATAATCCTACTTTCTCTGTAAGAAACCACAACTCTACTGAAGTTGAATAATTTAATAACAAGAATGAAATGTGCAAGTACAGGCGAGGTGAGGAACCCATGCCAGGACGAGTCTCTTGGTGGGGGTATAGTCTCAGGAGCTGGCGGCTGCTGAGGCTGTGCTCTGGAGCAGTTGGTCGTCCCCTTTTCTGTCCTACTGTGGGTCCCTAAAGAGATGAATGTAAAGCTGGAGAGACGTAGTGAGAAGGAGGACTGGGGAGGAATGAGGATGGGGAGTGGAGGGCAGGTGGGGAGGTTTAGAAACAGAGTTAACAGGTGAGGCATGCAATCGCAGATGTGTCTGTGATACAAGGAGGTTGGTCTTGCAACTCCTGAACTTGCATTCTCAACTTCATGTACTGTAGCTCATCAAACATCAGGTGCGAGGGCACCCCGGTGGATCACAGAGTAAGAGCACATACAGTACCACATAAATAATCCTACACTCATTCCCGCAGCTGGCCGGGGATCAAATCGAATCTTAAACGAGGCTCTTTGCTGCATGTCATCCCCCATTTCTCTCCCGCATGTCTTGTCTCTGTACTCTGATCATTATCTCTATCCAAATAAAGTGGAAATGCCACACAAAAATAAACATCAGGTCCCTTGAATACCAAAAGAACCTTCTGGTTGACATTTTGATTTTGCCAAGGATTGTTCTTTTCACAACAGCTCCCCACACGCCATCAAACATTTTATACCATTATAAAAAGACATTAAAGGAGGTGGGGGGGCCACTGAATTCTCTCGGATGTCGCAGATGCTCTGTTCTTCTAGTTCTGTGACAGCTCTCTGGCTCATTGCCCGTCACTCTTCAAGGATCTGTTTACCCCCCTGATTGCCGGAGAAAACAAAACGCGACTGACGCTTTATTTCACAGAGATGAGAAACAACGTTTTGTGTTCTGGCAAGATAATTAACTGAATTGTTGAGTGTCTTGATATCTTCCCGAAGAAGGCGTTTGATGCGCTGGCAAAGAGAAAAACAATTTTGCAGGCAGATCTTCGTGTGGCAGTTAAAGAGCGGCGGTGGGAGAAAATGAACACAATTATGGAAAATAGGGTGAGGGGTATTTGCACGTCATTGTTTAAGTCTCTTGTTGGAAGTAAGTCAGACAATAAATTTAACTGTACGGACAAACAAGATAAACGGAACTGAGCTGCTGCTGTGACCATAGGTGATCACTGTTGTTTGGTGTGTGTGCAGCATGTGCAGTATAGTATATGTTAATTTATTTCCCTCTTTCTGTCACTACACTGGACACCAGGATTTGCCCAGACAGCGAGAGAGACTGAAGAGAGAGATGGAGAGAGACTGAGAGAGAAAGAGAGAGAGAAGAGAGGGAGAGAGAGAGAGAAAGAGAGATAAAGAGCGAGCGAGCATGTGTGCGTGCGTGCGTGCGTGTGTGTGTGTGTGTGCGTGTGTGTGTGTGTGTGTGTGTGGGGAGAAGAGAGGATTTCGGTTGACATTTAATAAGAGCACCTCAGCCCCATGGGATTAGCTCTCTGACACAGAGGCTAGTCAGCTATTTACAAAGGGACTGCAGGGCCACTAGAGCTAAAATACTGTAGAGTTAGTTAAATCCTTTCAAATCCTCTGTGATGTTGAACTGACACATGAGTACTTCATTGTTCATTCAGATGCTTTTATCCAGTTCTGCATTAGTTTAAGTGTCTGTGCGTCTAGTACCTTTTGGTCTCTCTCGCTGTCTGGCAAATCCAGGTGTACAAAGTCAAAATCAGGCACAACACAGTGTGTGTCTGTGTGTGTGCTGTGTGTATGGGTTGCGTTAAGGCTGCCAGTCCACCGGAAACGGAAAACCGAAGGCCTCAGGCTATTGTGTACACAACAAAGTACAGACAGACACAGATAAACAGATGGAGGACGGAGAGATCAGGACATGGAAGCAATGAGAGCAAATACACAGTAAAATCCGCAGTGTTCATTTAACTCTGAACATTTTAACCAAATGGACCCATAACAGTCCATTCACATGTCTATTTGGTTACATTTGGATACATTGTTAAATTTGGATACATTAGATAATAATCCTCAGTGACAAATGAACACTGAGGATTTGTACTGACTCAGCAGCTGACACACTCCACTGCTTCACTTACAGTAAGACACCATAAAACAGAGAGTTTACTACAAAGGAATAATAGCCAATGTATTTGCCTTGTTACTGTTACTTGTTACTGTCTGGACATATTATTTTCTGTTTACTTCCTTGCAAGGAGAGAGAGAGAGAATGAGAGAGAGAGAGAGAGAGAGCGAGAGCAGAAGAAAGACCATAGAGACTAGGAGAAGGACTCCCATCTGTGTCTGAAATGACTTTGTTGTTCGGCAGATGCCGTTTCGTGCTGAGGAAAGCTGCAGAACCACATTACTGTTTCATGGAACGAGTCACAGCAGACGGGCCAATTTTGTCCCGACAGCCTTCCTCCCAGTGCTGTCAGCTCCGGGTGCATGTTGGAACGGCCTTCATTTATCGCGTGCCTCCTGTTCTTGCTTGAACGCGTGGTCATTTAAAAGAGACTGGACCATAATGATGTGAGATATGAAGTGAGATATGAAGACATCTTCCCTCGAATGTCAAATATATAGGAAATAACGAGCCGTGACTCAATTCTGCAGTCAGCTGACAGCATGGAGGTGTGTGCGTGCGTGCGTGCGTGCATGCATGCGTAGAAAGACAGAGGGAGAGAGAAGAGAGAGGGATGGAAAGGGAGGCTGTACACATGCTGTGCAGGCTATACATACATAATCCCTGTTGACTTGCATGCACCTCCCAACGGGTTTGATTATGTTTCATCAGTGTAAGCTATAGGGCATTAACGAATAGTGATTTATGGTATTCAAATTATTCGACCCAAAAGTATTCGAATAGTCGATTATTCGGTTTGATTATAAAAAATAAAAATAAAATTTAAATTAAAAAAAAAAAATTTTTCAATGGCATTGATGACTCGACTCAAGGAATGCGAGTTGACGTCACACCAGAGCTCATAGCTGCGTGTCTGCTCTAGAAAAGCCACTTTAAAATAAAAAATCTTAAAATAAAAATAAAAAAAAACTTTTTTTTTTCTTTTTCTTTTTTTTCGAATAATCGAATAGTGGTTTGATAGTCGAATAGTCGGTTTGATATTCGAATATTCGAATATTCGACTATTCTGTGAATGCCCTAAAGCTACCACTGGGCTCAGTCACTGTCTCTGTCTCTTTCACTATCTCTTTCTCTCACACACACACACACACACACACACACACACACACACACACACACACACACACACACACACACACACACACACACACACACACACAGACTCTCTTTCACTTTCTAAGACGACATAATTAAATTCAGGAAAGAGGTGCAAAACTTCATTATATTATTTATCTTCAACTGGAGCTCCCTCTGCTTTATGGCTCAGCAGGGCTTTCTCTCTACTTTATATGGATTAAAGAATGGATTTAATAAAATAGAGAGAGGGGGAGAAAGAAAGGGAGAACATCAGTGGTAAAGAGAGAGATATGAGAGCAGGACACAGGGAGAGACACAGATAGAGAAATACTACACTACATAAATGTTTTCTCTATACCAAGTGATAGAGTGTGTAGTAGTATAGACTCTGATTTGAATGAACTCGCTGGTAGGGAAGTCACTCCCTTTAAAAAGAAGTCGACCTTCCTACCCACTTACAACCTTAGCCCCTCCATTGTTGCTTTTGTTCAATTAATAGACAGAGATCTGGCCAAATTATGAGGACCCCCTCGAAAACGAGATGATGCATCTCAAGGGGCTTATCCTCTAACTGACATTTCTAAAAAAAAATATGCCAAACAAACAAAACGAGAATCTCTAACCTGACCAAAAGTGAAATGGAAGCTCTTCGTGAGTTAGAATCCAGAAAAGACATCATCATGTACCCGGCTGATAAAGGGGGCGCCATGGTAGTAATGAGTCTAGACAAATATGATTTGGGAATCAAATCTCAGCTAACTAATACAAATCATTATGTCCCACTCCCTTCCAATCCGATCACCAACATCAAAACTAAGGTAGACACTTTTGTTGATGTTTCTCATAAAAGAGGCTTGATGAACAATTTCTGTCAAAAGACCACCCTGTTAGTCCCGTGTTTTATGGTGTACCTAAACTACATAAATCTATCATTGACCCACCTCTCCGTCCCATTGTTTCCTCCATAGGCGGTATAACAGAACCCTTATCCCAATATGTTGACCATTTTCTGAGAAATCATGTTCAATCAGTAGGGTCACACCTTGGGGACACCACAGACGTTACAGGGCCTGACAGTACAGTACAGGGCCTGAACAGCCACCTACCTCTACCTCCTCCATGTTTCTTTTGGACTTGGCAGAAATTATTTTATCCAAAGACTATTTCAAATATACTGGTAAATTCTATCTCCACGCAGTCGCAGGGGACTGCTATGGGCAGTGCGTTTGCTCCCTGCTATGCATGCCTTACTATGGGCTTCTGGGAAGAGAAATATATTTATACTCCAAACGGCTTATAAGTAACATCCCCGTCTGTACATTTTTGTGCTTAAGGAGGAACTGTATTAGCTCTACCCCAGATTTCACTAATAAAGCCACAGAATTAACAAACCGGTTTTGTAGAAAGACGTTATGCAAAAGCATAACTCAATTCTACATACTACAAAGCATTACTGACGAGAGACTTTATTAAACAAGAATTAATTGGATACAAACATATCCAATTTGACTGTATATGTGTTGTTGCATGACACGGATTACATGTGTTTAAGACATGCAACATGACCTGTGATCCACAAGGCCCACTGCCTCTGTCTAAAGCGGCGTTACAGAAATATAGCACCATCTAGCCATTTTTTTACAGCCGTGCCCCCTTTCCACAGCCACGCCCCCTTTCCTGGGTTGGGGTATATATAAACGAAAGTGCACGCCCATTTTTTGAGGGCTGTCTATAGGACTTCATGTGTACACACAGTCAAAAAGAAACCCAAGCAGCCATCAAATAGTCTGTTTCTCGAACCAATACAGGCATCATTAAAAACACAATCATAAAACACTGGCATGTCCTACAGTGATCCACATATGTCCAATATCTGCTCTGACCCCCCTCTTTTCTATCTCAGACGCTGGAGCAGCCTGAGAGACCGTCCCCAAATCTCTATTACATCACGAGGTGGTGAAGCTATCAAGAAATTGCTATGCAGAGAGGCCTACAGGATACACACTTTAAATACTCTGGAGCCTACGGGCCTAAATGAGGAGCTTAGCTGATCGTGTTTTCTATAAACTCTCTACAAGTGCCCTTTGCAGACGGTCCCTCAGGCTGTCATTCTCTGCAGGGGTTCTCTATTAAATTGTCTCTGGCCATGTGTACTTGGCCCTTTATTCTATTCCCAAATTCTGTTTGGTCTTCTGCTTTATACATGTTTTTTTAAGAAATATGAAAAAATGTAATACTGTATTTTGACAAATTTTGACAACTTTTTGTAATGCTGATATTTGCTATTTATAGTTGACTTATTTTGCCTAAACTGTAGGTCACTATTGTAGAATCCTCCACTTGAGTTCTCCACGTGTAGAAAGATGTATGTATTCATTATTGCTGGCCTTTGGACATTGGCTAATTGAAGGGCCTGCCCCTGTTCCTCACCTGTATTTAAGCCATTTGTAGTCTCTTCATGGTATGATCTGATGAAGATGTATTGACATCAAAACGTTGTCACGTTATTTGCTTGCACCTTGTTATTATAAAGGCTTTAATTGAAACAAAAATATAAATAAATACATATAGGCCTATTAAAACAGCTGTGCACATGAGTTGGTGTGTGCGTGCATGCGTGTGTGTGTACAGAATGGGTGAGAAAAGACAATTAGATTAGCAATGTGTTTGCTTATGTTTGTTCTGAGAATGTACAGATCTAACCCCGCTGGAACTCCAAGAGAATGGGCACGAAAGAATCCTCGTACCTAATGGAACTAAAGAGACGCGATGTGCAGAGTCAAGACTACATTAAGCAGCATTAGAAACAGAACAAGACATCAAGGAGCGTATATTTCCATGCCATATCACCTAATGTACTCTTGTTCTCTCTCTAAATTTCTATTTCCCTCTCTTTGTCTGGTCACCTCACCTGATGTCCAGGATGGAGCATGTCTATGGCCAATTTCACCCTGGAATTTCTCAAATATCCTGCTGGAATGTACTCACATGGACTTGAATAGTGGCAACAACACAAACTGGGTCAGGTTTCTGTGTGTGTGTGTGTGTGTGTGTGTGTGTGTGTGTGTGTGTGTGTGTGTGTGTGTGTGTGTGTGTGTGTGTGTGTGTGTGTGTGTGTGTGTGTGTGTGTGTGTGTGTGTGTGTGTGAGAGAGAGAGAGAGTTTGGAGTGTGGAGTTTATGTGGGCACTCGCGCATATTTCTGTGTGCCTGAGGTATCTAATTGCCTTTGTGTGTGCATGTGAATGCTTGACGATGTCGAGCATATAACAAGCCTGTAGCAAAGTCGGGAAAGAGTGTGACTTCCAAAAAGCAATAATAGTCGATGAGCTCCTTAACCGTCACAATTGCTGGTGTCCCTCCACATGTGTAAACATAGCTCCTGGCTGGATTTAAATTTCCCATGTGACATGCAGATACAGCTAGTCTCTGCTCTACAGTAAACCTTTTTAATGTAGTATAAAAAGTTGATATTGCACAGTGAGGTACTGCTGTACTTGTTTGTTGAACATGAGTGTCTGTATACTGTTGTTTTATAGTAGGTTATGTTCTGTGTGTGTGTGTGTGTGTGCGTGTGCGTGCATGAGTGCTAAGTCATGGAGTTTTACAAAAAAATACTATCATAATTTTATTACCATATAGTTGCTTTGTTGCTGTATCCAAATGGCATGCAGACATGCTGTGAGTGTGCTGGTGAGTTTCACACGTACGCAGACACACACACACACAGACACAGACACAGACACACACACACACACACACACACACACACACACACACACACACACACACACACACACACACACACACACACACACACACACACACACACACACACACACACACAGCCCCTCTGTCCTTGCTCAGTCTTGCCGTCCTGTTGTCCCACAACAGGTGGAGTTGAATATGAAACAGATGAGCCAAGCTTTCAGACCGCACACACACAATAATATTTAAAACTACTTTCACATTCACAGCTAGACAGTATGCGTGCGTGCGTGCGTGCGTGCGTGCGTGCGTGCGTGCGTGCGTGCGTGCGTGCGTGCGTGCGTGCGTGCGTGCGTGCGTGCGTGCGTGCGTGCGAGCGAGAGAGAGAGAGAGAGAGAGAGAGAGAGAGAGAGAGAGAGAGAGAGAGAGAGAGAGAGAGAGAGAGAGAGAGAGAGAGAGAGAGAGAGAGAGAGAGAGAGAGAGAGAGAGAGAGAGAGCGCGAGAGCTAGCCGGTGGTAGAGAGGTAGAGAGAGAGCTATCCGGGGGCTCAGACATCCAGCTCTGTTCTGTTCTCTAGTCACCCCAGTGTGAGACATTCCCCACGGTCCCAGAAAAGGGTCTTGTCTCGTACTCACTCCTCAAATTAAGTGCCATATTTTGGAAACTAAATGGTGCATGGTGTGTGTGTGTGTGTGTGTGTGTGTGTGTGTGTGTGTGTGTGTGCACGTGCGTGCGTGTGTTTCTTTTTTTCTTATTTAAACAATAATCTAATTAATTTATAATAGATCAATATGACAGGTGGATTTCTTCTCTGAAGGAGTTGCCAAGAAAACTACTTTTTATAGAAACCCTCTTTTAATTGTAACGCACCAAGCACAAGACCAACTTACACTGTACGTGGAAATGGGACAGTATGGCTCAACACAGAGGAATCTGCATAAAAGACATTGACATGCGGGGACATACTTGGAAGTGGGTGCAGGGCCACTTAATCCAAGCAGGGATCAAGGCATGGGTCCCATTTGGGCATTCTAACCACAAGGCCACTGAGCTGGGTAAACATCAGCTAAACATTAAATGCATTTTCAGGTTAGGTCGGATACTAGTTTTATTCAGTCAGGAGAAAGAGGATACAGAATAAACAAGTGAAATTGGAAATGATGAATAATAAAAACAGCAGATAAAACTGCAACTGGAACACTATTCTTGGACGATGTGAAACATTCCATGCTGGAGAATATTTGTGCCAAAGAAGAATGACTGATAGCATCACGGTGGTGTTGGGCGAGCACAGGGGACAGGTGGGTCGTATTCTGCAGCGTGACAGGGACCGATGCAAAGCCATGGTACAACTAAACCGCTATGAAGAGAAGGTTTTTACCCTCGATTATGACAATATTTGTCACTATATGTTGGAGCCGTAGACCACTGACCTGCCTTCATCTCCCTTCCCTTCCATTAAAAATAATTTGTTGTATGTGTATTAGGCTACTTTAGACCAGTGGTTCTCAACCTTTTCAGGCTGTGGCCCCAAATTAACTTGGGATGTAGGCATTCAATTTAGTTTGACTCGGTTCCACATATAAATATTGTGAATATAGCCGATCTACAAGTAGATCGGCTATTTTCATTTAATATTTTTTATTTTGCCTCTTTCTTATATTATTTGACAATTTGGCCAATGTTTGACCAGTTTTCGCTTTTTATAGTATAGTTTGTTGATTATTTTTTATGCAGTAATGGTCTTTTTTCATTTCTTTTTTGTATAAGGTCTTAAAAGTCCTTGAATTGTCACTTTACTGTCATCCGGAGACCCCCCCCCCCCAAAAAAAAAAATCATGTGGGGACCCCCCTGGGGGTCCTGACCCACAGGTTGAGAACCACTGCTTTAGACAACAATGTGTTACACACGCACGCACGCAGGCACACACGACACACACACACACACACACACACACACACACACACACACACACACACACACACACACACACACCAGAGAGACGCGCAGCCAGCCAGTTGCGCACATCCCACAAGGCGGGGTAGGAGGCTCTTATGGAGCGTTTTGTCTACTCTTTTCTACCCCACCTCCCATTCTCTCATTATTCTCGCAACAACGGGTCGATATGCCTGTCGGGGCTTTTGCAGCTATAGCCTTGAGCTGACAGGGATCTAACTTAACCACACGCAGGCAGCATTTCTGGATATAAAAGCGGAGTCGGAGTGGAAGGACAGGCTAATTTGCCCCTTTTGAGCCCGCGGGTGTTTCCACTAGTGCGTTGTGTCACTGACTGAGCATGATGCCGCACAGGGAATGTGTGTTTACGGGCACTGGGCAGTCGCTTTTAAACTTCACCAGTTGAGCATTAACCTGCGGATACAGCAAGGTGACACCATAAATTGCTGCTGATCATTTTTGCTGTTAAGAACAACTCGAGTTTGGCTGATCTTGATCGAATCTCAGCAAATTGGAATTTGGACGACAGGGCAGAATGCAAGTCAATAGACTCTTGCTATAAGTTTTAATTGGAATTAAATCATGGATTTATTTGACCATGTCTGTTAAATGATATCGACGTGTGAAAGGACTGGCGGTGACATATATGGACCTTTGGCACAGCGTGATTGAGAGCACCAACCCACCGTCTCTCCACAGTGCGTAAAGTGACGGAGCTGTGGAAACGGGGGAATGAGAAACGGGGGTCTCTCATTGGGGTCTTTATACAGATCACCTACGGAATCTTTCCGCAGCACATAACCTACCAATGTAAGTTCTCACCTACATCCACTCTTTTAAAAAAATCACCTAAAATAGACTATAGCTACTTAACTTGTGGCTTAAGCCTTAGCCCCTACGGCCGTCGGAGCTACTTGTGGCTGTGCGTAACGGGTGCAAATGATTTTACATTGATGTTTACTTACAGACCACATTGCATTCCTTGCGTCGGTCAAATAAATGGATACAGGATGTGGGCACTATAGGAACATCTGGGCACCTCGGTGTATAATTGGCTCTTTTGTCCAAAATGTAAAAACATATATTTATATTTGAAAAATGGTCTTAAGTAAAGTAAAGTATACATGATTAGAACATGCTTAAACATTCAACAATTAAGGCCTGATATTTGTACAATTGCAAAAAATTGCTACGAAACCTGTGATCTTGAGGCATACACAAGAAGTTGAAGGGTAAAATTAAGTCTGATAATGATGTACCGTGGTCCGTGCATGTTCACAATTCTCATCATCATGCCTTACATTACTTGAGACTTAACATTTTGGAAAAAATAGCCAATTTTACGTCGAGGTGCCCAGATGTCCCTTGTGCCCACCTATCCTGTTATCAAATACATGTGTCCAACAGTCCATAACATTTCAATGTGTCCTCCTGTCTAGTCGCAGGTTGCAGTCAGGGAGCCTGCAGAGCGCCATGCTGAGACAGCTCCTCCTGAATTCCACCGACGCCCCAGACTTCAACAACCTGGTGGCCATGGCCCAGACCTCCACTCACACCCCCGCCTCCTTGAACACCTCCTCCCACGATGGTTCGGTGAGTGTGGCCTCCCTCCTCAGACCCACCGCAGGGAGAGGAGGAGGGGGGCTACGGGAGGGCGAGTTCAACAAGCCTGACCTGGTTACCTATGTTGTCATGTGCCTGGTTCTCTTTCTGCTGGTGCTGCTCATCGTGTTCTTCATCAACTGCCAGCTCCGAAACTCTTTCTTCGCTTCCATGCCCTACGACAGGTCACTGAGAGAGGCCCGGACCACCTACAAGTAGATCCATAGGCGTCAGGACTTTGGAACTACGCTTTTAATAACTTTGTGGGCATTCCAGACATATGTGGATTGCTGGGGTAGATGGAGTCGTTGCATTGACGGGTTTGCTTCCTTGACGTTTGACCCATTGGACTGAAAGATCTGTAGCTATATGGACGACTAGGGCTTCGTCTTGAATGGCGCGTAGGCCTAGGCTACTTAAAAACAACCCTCCCTCCTGTGATTAATTCCCTTTTGCTTGCAAATATGACCTGCCATCTGAGCTGGACCGACTTCAACCGAGTGCTTCTTAACTCGGCAGGAAAGGCAAGAGCAAGACCTGGTCCTACCTGTGGAAAGTGGCACGATACAAATGCTTTATATATGTTAGCTTGATGTATATAAAATGTTTTATATGACTGTAAACGGAATTGTCTTGTATTGTGCAATGATGCAGCAAAACACCTGCTGCTTTCATTATCATGTCCATTGTAAAACAATTAAACGATAAAATTGGGTACCTACTTCTTCACATACATATTTTTAAATCTATTTTCAACTGAAATATAGGTGTTTAGTTTCCGACATCATATGTAGGCTACTATAGGTTATGAGAGCCATATGGCTCTCACTCTCATAACCTTAACCTCTCCTCTGGTCTACACTCTACGAGTACGAGGAAGTGTGCGCTATAAACTGCGTTATGCATTGGGTTTGCTGGTGGTGAGGTACAGTTGTCCCAAATCTTGTTGTTCCCAAACAAATCTCACATTCCATCACGGTCATATGTATCTCTGTAATCCTCTCTCTCTCTCTCTCTCTCTCTCTCTCTCTCTCTCTCTCTCTCTCTCTCTCTCTCTCTCTCTGTGTGTGTGTGTGTGTGTGTGTGTGTGTGTGTGTGTGTGTGTGTGTGTGTGTGTGTGTGTGTGTGTGTGTGTGTGTGTGTGTGTGTGTGCGTGCGTGCGTGCGTGCGTGTGTGTGTGTGTGTGCATCTTCAATCTCGGACACAAACCTACCCTCAAATCTCGAGATTTTATATAGACTATTGTGAAGGAATTAATGCAACACATGCAATACTGTTCTTTGTGATAGCAGGCTACTAGAATATCAACATTGAGCTGACTGACTGCTGCTATAAGATATTAATCTCAACGTTGTCTCTCAGTTAAGCCGGCCTCTAAAGTCGTCCTGTGACTGTCAACAGTCATTTAGGGCAGCACAGAACAAAATAGGTTCCGTTTCAGAGAATGCTCGCACGCGCGGACACAAACTTGGAGACGCTTTGACCCGTCGTGCCACAGTAAAATGGTATTATTCAACCACTTGGTGTCGCCCTAAACCTGATTATGCGTTAAGGTGATTAGGAACTGATATACGATGCTGAATAGGCCTACATACAAATGATCAAACAAATGACATTTTGAATGGCATGAGTTGAATAGTTTATTTATATTTATTTAGGGTTAGGGCTACTTCAGCGAAACATGCAGTCATAATACGCCACAGAACCGTGCACTCACTGACTGTAGACGGAATGGTTTAAAGGTGCGACTTTAATTCACCAAGTGTCAGATATAGTTTCAGGAAAATGTCTACATCGGAGGAAGTCATCATTTAACATTGAATCCTAAAACTCTCTGTAGTCCTCCTAACTCCCAAAGCCCCCTCTTTCTTATCTTTGGACTTTTTGGAATTGGAATTTTCACGTTTGGAATTTTGATTGATTGATTGAAAACTTTATTGGTCAGAAATGTAAACGGCACGTGGTACACGGCACAGTAAGACATTAAAGCTAAAAGGATAAGACAAAAAGGTCCTGGGGACGTGTTTCCATTGTAGTCCTACTGAATATGGCTACCTGACTCATTCTCTTTTAATCATATTTTTTTTTGTTTGGAAATGGGATACTGATATATGGGTTCAACAACTTCAGTTCAGTCATATTCTAATGGCAGTGACATTCAGATTAGATTAGCCTACTGACTACTGTACTGGATATGCACTAGATTATATCTCAGGAACAAACACACACACACACACACACACACACACACACACACACACACACACACACACACACACACACACACACACACACACACATATATGGAGACTCCAGCAGTCCAGCTCCAGTCCTCCTCAAATCAAATTAGCATGACGTTGTTGTCAAATCCCCATGTGTAGTTCTAGAGCGCATGACCTCTCCACGTTACACTGGAATTGGTATCTTGTAGGTGTTTGCGACTCCAGCCTGGCTGTTGATTTGTCTTTTTCCCAAAATGGCAAAACTGCGACCTCTGGCGTCACGGAATTCTATAGGCAACCAATTTCCTTGTAACACCCCCACCGCTCCGGCCGACCCAACCTGTCAGAACAGGAAGACACTTCGGTGAACGACGTGGTTACGCTGGCTGGTGACTGACAGCCTTCTCAGGGGAAAAAGTTAACTCAACTTACTGTTGCAGTCATGGAAACTAATTTGCGACGTACTTTTGTGGAATTTCACTGGTGACAGGACAGGAACACGCAGTCCCTGTCGCGTCGAAATAACTTGTGGAAGTTGGGGAGTAGGGTGCTTTTTCTTACACGGATATTTAGCTATACAAAAGCGAGCTAGGCTAGCTCGGGCTAACATTAGCTGGTTACTACCACACTGAACCTGGACTTATACTTTGCGGGGACTTTGGTATGGTTCCGCTTGAGTAATATGCGTCGTTAATGTCCGAACTCTAAAAGTTTCAACAGCTGGTATTCATACTTTTACTGCCACTGTGTTTGTGGCTGTTCTTTGAATTTCCCTCCATTACTAAACATAGGCAGGCGGCTTACGGAGGGGGACTGTGCGCTTGGGGTAGTTGGCTCCGTACCAAGTCATTAGCCACTTTGTGCTAATTGTGGCTAGTTAGCCCAGGCACTTTTTTTTTAGCTTATACACGGGTCTAAGACAACTAACTAGTCTTCTCTCCAGGGAAACAACAACTTGTGGGCGAAGTTTTTTTCTTTCCCTGTTCGAGAACAGGCAGGTTAACGTTACCACCCTACACCTTTTACTTTGACAACCAGTTTGTGGAAGCGCAGTGAATCCCAGCAGTAATGGATCCATACTCTGGAAATTCTGCCTCGGCTTCTGTTCCCAAGAAGGACAAGAAAGCAAAGAAGCACTACGAGGATGGAGATGGGAAAAAGAAATTTGTGAGTATCTCCCTGATGTAGTCTTTTGCTTTTGTGTTGCACAGAGTTCCGCCCGGGTACAGCATCCTATCATGAACTCCAGTGATGGTTAGAACTTTCAATTTCCTTCCTCCCCAGTCCCCCAAGTCACAGAACAGAAAACGGCAATCACATCCATTGCCCCCGATACACACCACCACAACACGTGCGTGTTTTGTGAATATTATGATGAGGAAGTGCCTGTTTCAAATGTATAGTGTTGCAACATTAACAAATTGCAACACCGTGTATTGCATTCCCCAACACTAGTTAACTTGTCAGTTTTTAGAAGTTGTGTTAAATGAGTAAATACAAGCACAGCACGCATGGACTTGTGACCATTTCCAAAATGTTACCACTTTGACTTTACAGTGTTAGCTGTTGTAGGCTATGTTTTTACTTCGAAATATATCACTGGATTAATGTTCTTTCAGTTTAGACAAAATGAGTAACCAACATTAATGTTACACCCTTAAGGCGTGGCATCTCAAAATCGGTTAGTTCTGATGTCATCATGTGTAACATGTGTGATTCACTGTAGTGTGTCCCTCTACTGTGTTGTCTCTGCGAAAGGGACAACACGAGGAGTGATCCGTAGGGATGCGTGTCATCAGGCATGGCCACACATTCCAAACAAGATTGCGTAATTTAACCCCTTAGCCGGGTCTAGCAACAGTTGAAAACCGATATGTATGCGGAGACAAACGGTGTAACCATAGAGGGGCCTGAGACACACCTGGCCACTGAGTGCAATAAACCTACCCCACACACACACACACACACACACACACACACACACACACACACACACACACACACACACACACACACACACTTTCATTAAAGGTGATGCTCAGTGACAGTCTGACATATGTTCCAAGCCCACTCTGTGTTCTGGTATGTTGCACCTTGCTGGCTGGGATGATCTTACAAAACAAAACAAAAAGAACAACCCACATTGCCAATTTGGCCAGGTGTTTCAAGTCTTTTGCTATCAGGTGATTGTATTGAGTTTTTGCATTAGATAGCTTGATTCTGCATAGTTCAATATGACTTGATGGGCCCAACACCTGTTTGCCTTGCAGCAGAGGGAGGAGACAGTACTTTGTCTTTATTAAAGGCATAGCAAAGGTGATTAGAGGAACTTGGAAATTGCGCTGTTTAACTGCATGGAACCAGCTCAACTAGCTTAATTTTCCATTGCCGGTACCAAGTACTTTTGCCTCATGAAAAACAAAAAAACATTTCAAGTCGAGCCTGTTCCATAAAAGCAACAGTAGTCCGAATAGGATCTGATCTTTCTACAGTCTACAGTAGCCCCTGGACTAAACATATGATAGTGTGGATTATGCCAGTTTAGTCCACCTTGTGTGATGTTTCGACTTGTAGCTCCTCTAATATAATATAAAACTACATTGAAAGACCTCACCTTTTCTATCTGTCTGTGCTGTTGGTGCTGTCTGAGAAATTCGCTTTCTTGGAGTGAGATTAATGATTCATACATATAGGCCTGTAACAATTATTACATAATCGCCTTATCGCAATTATTTGAGATACTCGCAATTATTTTCATTTAATCATTTCCATGTTGAAAAATGTTTATTTTGATTATTGGTATCGGTCATTGTCAGTCATTTGTTTCTTAGTGTATTTAAGTTACTAGAGGTTCGAATCGGGCCACTACGCTACTTTCTGTTGTGTCTGACATCAGTGCATGTTGAAAATCTCCAATATACAGTATGTGCATTTGACACGGTTGAAAATCTCCATATATGTGCATTTGACACGGTTGAAAATCTCCATATATGTGCATTTGACACGTCTGTTTCTGTTATGTCTGACATCAGTGCATGTTGAAAATGAAATCTCCATATAATATGTGCATTTGGTGTATGTTGTGTATGACATCAATGCATATATTGATCTCGATATGTGCATTTGGTTGATGTTGTGGATGACATCAGTGCATTTTGATCTCTATATACACAAATCCACAGACGGACAGAACCGCAGCAGCAGCTGATTGAGTCTGACACCGCAGCAATGGCGGCACCACCTACAGGGCAGCGCTCCGTGGATTCGTGTATATATGAGCATTTGACGGGGGCTATTGTGACATTTGACTCCATATCTGCATTTGATGTTTGACAGTGGGATTTCACGTCATCTAGGCCAGGGACCATGGTTGACGTGGAGCTCCTTATATGGATCCTTAAATCTTATGTCATGGCGACACGGTTTGTTTGGGTCTGATGCCATGCTGTCACAGTCAGCATGATATACTGTGCATGCCATATTTGGGGTGTTTGCTTGAGAGTCTGGATTGCCCGTTTCTGCTTAACTTACATTATCATTTTGAATCAATGAAAGTGATGTTGTGTGACTCCTGTGTGCATTCAGTGCATCGGTTCTACACAGTCGGGCTTCTGAGGACAACTGGGGGGGGGGGGGGCATAACTTAAGGTGTAGCTTGCCCTGCAGTCTGCAGAGAGATGCCTCTGTAATCTCATGAGGCCAGGGCTGCTGTGCAAGCTTACAGTGGTCCAGGTCCACGTGAGAACTCACAAGGCAAAAGCATACTTATTTATTTATTCAGATCTTAATTTTCACATTTGAAATTCAAATATAGTTTTGACGATCAAATATGTGTTGACAGCCCTAATGCACACTTGGGCTAGTTCATGATAAGAGTAACAATCAGCATAAGTCACAGTCCCGAGATGGATTGAAAACACTTGCAAACATTTGCATTGTGTGTCTGTCTGTGTGACATTGTGAGTGATTTGTCTCTGTATGGGCTCACCTTTTGTGTGGTGAGTATGGCCTTGGCTTGACTAATCTGCTTGCGCTGCCTGCTAGTTGAACCCATACCTACGATGATATAATCTACACAACATGCTCATACTCAGAGTTAAGAGAGAGGTTAATTGCCATTGTGATGTAATACTTGGGTTTCCTTAACCTATGATGTCGTCTTTTGTCAAATAGTGACAATGAGACAGCAAGTCTGTCATTTGTGTGCGCGTGTGTTCCTGTGTGTGTCTGTGTGGGAGATAGCCTGTCTGGTAAGCATTCCAAGGCTAATACGCCCTCTCTGAATCTCTGTGTCATGTTACGTGTGAGAGAGTTTATTGTAGTCTCATGCCATAGTAATACCTTAGTCATCATCTCCTCCGTTCCAGAGTGAGAATCCACTATGGCATTTATTTGGATGCTATGACATGATACAAAGTAATAAACTCAGCCTGAATTGTTGAGTTGGACAATAAACATATTTGAAAAATGTATTATGGAGGTAAGAAAGCCTCAAAGTTTCGACACTGACTGATTCAGTTGAAAGTGATGTCATCCCCTGTAATGATCCGTCTAGCCACCCAACAATTACTCTTTAGTTACTTTTACGTGTGTGTGTGTGTGTGTGTGTGTGTGTGTGTGTGTGTGTGTGTGTGTGTGTGTGTGTGTGTGTGTGTGTGTGTGTGTGTGTGTGTGTGTGTGTGTGTGTGTGTGTGTGTGTGTGTGTGTGTGTGTGTGTGTGTGTGTGTGTGTGTGTGTGTGTGTGAGAGAAATCCATCCTGTGCTCACTGCTTAGGTGTACTGTATGTAACCTGTACTTATGTTCCACTGGAATGCCTTACATGATTTCAGTCAACTTCGTAGCACTTCAAATATTTTTTTAGCAGTAACTGCCACTGGGGAATTATCTCAATGTTTTTTAAGTAGGCTAATTAATTAGGGGGATTGAAGAAGAAATGGTGTCTCAAACATTACAATAATATTCCAAAGCCTCCTAGATAGTATATTAGAGTCTGACAAAGGCGCTTCTTTGTAGACTTACAGAACACAAACCAAAGGCTGAAGGAGCGTTCACCAGATCAAGACAATGATGTTTTGAAGCTTGCTATCAAAACTCACCTTATTTTGTCATGCTTGAGAAAACGTATTCTAGAAGAGACAAGATCCAGAAAATAGTGATGTCACTGATGATCCCCCAAAATATCTTCGTATTGTACATCTTTTAATGAAGATTTGTATAAATCTATGTTCAGTGAAGACTGAAGAGTCATGTAATGTCCTTTTTGATTCCCTGTAAACAAAGAGCTTAATGATCGATCAGTTTCACCTGAGACGGTTGAAGATTTGGATACAGGTCAAGTAGGCATCTAAACATTGTGGGCACCTCAGGCTTAAATTGGATTTTTTTCCCCCAAAATGTAAAACAAATTAAGAATAAATGTCTGATAATGTAAAGCATACATGATATGAACATGCACGGTTCATCATTATCAGACCTAAATTTACCCATCAACACCTTGTTTATCCCCAAAATGAAAATATTACAGGTTTTGTAGCCAGGTTTTGTAACCATCAACAACACTAGTGTTGATGATGGTCTGGGGACGTCCACTCTCTGTGTCTCTTTTTTCCCTCTACATCAAACCTCTTTGCCAAAAATAGCCGATCTACAAGCTCACAACACGTCATGCTGCGATGCGTTGTGAACTTGTAGATCGGCAAATTTTCAGAATAGGGATGCTAGGGTTCAAATGGTTAATGAAATAAAAGTTCCTATCACACAAAGATTTAGCGGCCCCCTGTAGTAACTCTAAGGACTCCCTAGGGGTCCCGGACCCCCTGTTGAAGACCCATGGTCTATAAGAAATGATGTGAATCTCAGGATCCACATAGAAACGACGTGGCTCCAATGTGGATCTCAGACTTCATGTGACCAGTCTGTGACATCAGTCGTCTGAGGTATCTATGATGTATGAATAAAGGTTCCAGCGCTATCCCAGCCGTATTGACTTCCATCATAAAATGAAAGTTAATATTTAAAAAATACAATACATGAACAATTAATGGACACACACACACACACACACACACACACACACACACACACACACACACACACACACACACACACACACACACACACACACACACACACACACACACACACACACACACACACACAGAGAGAGTATCTGTCATAGATGGCTAGCCTCTTGCAGAGCCATGGCATAAAAATAATAGGTCTTCAGGGGGTGCCTGGTCTGGTGGCTCAGCCAGTTAGTGCACAGAAGGAATAGCTGACCTACTGTACAGTATGCTGCTTTATCTCTTGATGTTAATGGCCCTCACAAGGGTGACTTGGATGTTTCATAATTTTTTTTTACACATAGCAGAAAAACGCTAGAGGAAAACCACTGCCGCTGTTGGTGTGAATAGAAACCACTTGGCCCTAGGTTTACACTGAGCACAGTTTCACATCATTATTGTTCTACCCTAGATCAGCAGCACTATACTTCTGATCAAGCAGACAATCATCTTCCTACACATCCCGACTGTATGTGCTCCACTGCACCTATACTTCCTGGGGAGCTCAATTTTTTTCAAGATTCAAGATGTTTCTTTGAATAAGTCAGAGAATCCTATAATTGACTTGCCAAAAATAGCTGATTAAATTATGCAAATAAGTTATTTTCAACGAACGGCACCGTCATGCAACAACGCATAAATACAAAAAGGTTTAAATCTTATGCTACATTTTAAAATGTATCTCTTTGTTGTGTGGGGCAATTTCAAAAGTCCTCTACACTTTGTCACTCTCTGACCTCTTCTCTCTCCATCACCCGTCCAACTCCTCAGAACACATATTGTGGCCAAGCTAGGACGCTGAAAATGCCAGCGTGAAACTGGAGTCGTTACTGTGTCAGGGGCCTCTTGGCTCAGAATCAATCAGGGAAAGACTGTAGGAGGGGGAGTCCAGAAAGAAAGAGATGCAGATTAGGAGATTCCACAGTGGATTATAAGCCTGAGTGGGGTTACAGTCATACAGGTAATGAGATGTATGCCATCTGGCCTCAAAGCAGGGTCCAAAATACCTGCCAAATATTGGTATACCTGCAAATGTAGCTGGTAGATTAAAAAATAATCACACCCTGTGTGAAGTGGGCGGTGTCTTGCTAGCTAATCACAATACTGAATGGAGTCAACCAATCATGTACAAAAGATAAATACATTTATTGAAACACTCTTTATGATGGACGAAACCATAACTCGAAAAAAACCAAGTTTTGTTTTTTTTCGAGTTATGGTTGCTTATATAGGGCTATGCACATGTGTCATGTGACACTGGCCAATCACAGTCCTGAATAGACTGTGATTGGCCAATCACAGCGCAGGATAATTCTACAAATTTCCTGGGCCCAGATCTCAGCGCAGGAAAATGTACATTTTTCCAAATCTCACTTATAGGGGCGGTTTCACCGCCCAAAAATGTACTGGCCAAAAATGATAAATTGTGTTTTACTATTCAGGCATGCAAACTTTTCACCATTTGAATCCATAGGTCATAGGTCATCTCTGCAAATACTATTAGAGTACTGAGCAACTCTATAGCCTAACACTGTTTTCCCACCCCCAAAAGGGTTTTAGGGCCCCCAAAACACCCATACCCGGTTTGCATGCCTAACTATTGCAATTTGCTATTAGGCCCTATTAGCTACTATTTAGCATGTCATCTTGGTCTCGTGTGCGATTCTCAATCAATATTGTAGTAGTGTGCAGTAGTAACACTAACATAAATATTAATTTCACTGTTTCAACACTAAAGTGTAATGAGTAATAAAGCCTTGCTTAGCTAGTAGGGCTGTGAATCGTCTGCTATTTCACGTTTCGATTTCGATTCTTGGGGTCACGATTCAGTTTTTTCCAGATTTTTTTTATTTTCAAAACAAACGATTCTCGATTCAAAAACGATTCTAGATTAAAAATGATTCTCGATTCAAAACATAGGATTTCAGGATTTACTCCAGTCTGCTGGCATGAAAGCAGTAGCTTTTATTATTGTAAAGGTTTTATCAACTGATAATAACACTAGGGATGGAGCTCGTTAATTTTTATTGATAATGAGCACCTTATCGATCCTGCTTAATGAGCCGAGCTTTTATCGAGCCCACTATTGATCTTTTTCTATTATTAAGAAAAAAGACGTGAGACGAAAAAATCTGAACAGAACCGGAATCTTTTTTTATTGGCCAGTTGTGACTGTGAGTTTGTGGCTGACCACTATCTAAAATTAAATGAAGATGACAAAAGTAAAAAATATTTTTGCCTATCATTAAAACAACCATTCATATAATATGCAATAAGTGTTACATGGCTTTATATTATGAATAGTACTGTAATAATTACTATAAAATCTCCATGTCTCTTCAACTCTTTATAAACAAAAAATGCATATTTATTTTTTCTATCCTTCTTTGTTTTAACCGCACTACATTTTACTAGAGCCTTCAAATACAGTACTTTTCTAACAGACAGAAGGCAAGTGACCTTGCGAGAGGAGGAGAAAAATATATCGTATTGCATTAGAGGCACAGTTACATGAGATTAGGGGTAGAAAAGAAAAAGTGAATATTTAAATGTTCATTTTCCTGTTTGAATCCCATGGCATCTCAAGAAGCTTTGAAGTAATTGGGTCAGCCGGTCAGCTAATTATTTTAATCTAACAGGCTCATATCTTTTCTGATGTTTAGGTGACTCAATACACACACATTGAAGTCTAAACCAATAAGCGCATAGCTGTTGTGGCGGTTGCTTCCTATCCCCTGCGGCTGGCTTGTCAATAGCAAGGTATTGCAACATTGTGGCTATTATTTGGGACAGCCCTATGGTGAACTCTCTCTGCTTGGTCAATGGTTATTCAGAATGATACAATCCTTCAGTAAAAAAGGGTGGGACCATAATGAAGCAAACATTAGTTGCAGCAAAAGTGAAGTGACTTTGCAAACCTTACTGGCCCATACAGTACAGACAATTTGTCATATTTGAGTAAACTATTGTACATGTATGGCATAGGCTACGTTGACAAACCCTAACTCTAGTCAGGGTCTAGTCTAGGACACCTCTACACCAATGCCTTAAACACGTCATGAAATGGCTTTATTTTATTGCCAACCTTTATCCCAAGCTTAGCTCAGAAACTGCTTTTGGCTCAACCAATCACAGTCTCAGCCGACAGTCCTGTCTCCTCGAGCTATGGGATAGAGGGCTCGTCTGTGTCTGTGTGTCTCGTCGTGCAGTGAGAGAGAGATAGGCACTGCTGATGCACATTTATGTACTGCATTGCTTATTTCTCACCTCAAATTTCTTCAAATACATATTTTAAGTTGGATAAAGAACATGGCAGCCCAAGAGTGTCTCCCTAATGAAAATCAGGTGCGAGGGGAGGAACATAAGCTAGGAATCACACTGGTGAATCATGCTTCATATATATTCATATTAAAGGCTTGCCTATGTCATCACACAGTGCGTTTGACACAATTGACAGGAAGTAACACACAAGAATACACATGCATTCTGTCCTCATTATGACCATGGGTATGCTCTTAAAAGTGTGAAAAACATTTTTAATTTAATTAGGTCTTTATGGGGTTTTCACAAATAGCACAGAAGTCACAGCTAGTAACCCATTTTGAAAGTGAGGTGATTGTTCAGGGAGTGGAGTGAAGACAATCTGACGGGCACAGCAAATAAGCGGGCCCGTTGCCGTGAAATTGCCGCGCTGGTGCTTGTCTCATGTACATGGTACTACATGCCAGCCAGGGTCAAGAGAGTTGAAATGTGTTGGACCTTTTACTGTGCAAGTGCGACCCTATGGATCCAAGTGAATGCAGGTGTTATGATGCTCCCTGTGTGAAGAGCCCTTGGCCTCTGTCCATTTGATGCCGCTGCAGACTGTAGGTGCTTGCGGGAGCAAGACAGCAGTGAACTAGAGGCATGTGAAGGTGGAACAGTAATTAACGACAATTTCACAAAAATCATTGATCACCAGTATCACAGCAATATAATGTGAGATTATTATTTTTGTCTGGCCCATATGGGAAAGTGAAATGCGTGGTCAGCTGGCCCAGATTGTCAGGGCCAGCAGTGGGCCATTTATAATGTCAAGTACTTCTCACAGAGGTTAGTGGACCGTTGTTGTCCAATGTCCATCTCCCGACTGCCTTCCAGGCAGAAAAATGAGCACGTCCTGTCAATAGCTCAGCTGATGGTTGCGTCTAGTTTGCTCTGCAGCCTGTTCTGACTGGATATGATTGAGAGCCGAGTTGTGCAATAAAAAGTGCTGCTAGCCTATTTGTCAGGACAGGCACTCGGTGGAATGCACAGTCAACCACAGCACAGAAATGGCACAGCTAGCATGGAATGTCACCTCCACCTGCTTGCATTGAGTCTTCCTTCAAATGTTTTCTTTTGTCCCACTGTGCTATTTTTGGATTAGTTTGCTTCTTTCTCTCTCTATCCTCATCCTTTTATCCCCAAAATAGGGGAGGTGGGTTGGCCTTTAGGACCTAGACCCACAAAACTTCTTCTTAGCCCAGGCCTTTTGATAGTACAGGCAGCTCGATACCTCGTCTCTACAGCTTAGAGCTGTCTCAGAGGTAGGTAGGTATCCCCACAGTGTATCACGTCACTAGGTGTGATATTCATTGTGCATACAGACGGTACTTGGTGATATCCGACAAGTTTTTGGCAGCAGACGCTTTCCAACACTGAGTCGGCCCAAAATCGGTGCTGTGGAGAGCTGCCTTTACAGTAACGCATTACTGTGTAATGTAACGCATTACTGTGCAGTCCCAACACTGCTTACCACCTAGAGTGAGCTTTTTACTGGGGGAAACCATGTAGTAGTAAGTTGACAATGTCTATTTGGTTATTGTCTCCGCCAGGCCGAAAGGCATGGCAAGAGAGTATGTTTTGCCCCCTGTCCGTCCGTCCGTGTGTGTCCGTCCGTGTGTCCGTGTGTCCGTCATTCTGTCATTTTGTGTACAGCTAATCTCCGGCACCGTTGGCTTGATCGCAACGAAACTGTGCACACACACTCCCTGGATGACAGAGCAGAACCTCTGCCCCCAGGAGGCCGCTTTTTGCAAAACACACTTCTTGACAGTACTCCTACAGATTTTATCCAAACATCACGCAAATCAGTACACAGTATCTCTATAGTCATGTGATCAACACGGATCTGTCCAATTTCCCATATTTCATCCTGATTGGCTAAGGTTGGCTTCCAAAGTTTGCAGGATTGCTCCGTTTTCAACAAAATGCCTCAAATCATGAACGCAGCTTGCGATTTCCGTGAGATTTCACACGCACATTCCCACTAGGCCGAGGAAGAAATGCCACTTGAAAATGTTCAAATCAGCCTCATGGTGGCGCTATAAATGGACGATTTATGTTTTTACCTATAACTGCACCGATCTGCATGAAACTTTGCACGCACACTCCCTAGAGGCCAAGGAAAAACAACTGACCTGCATTTTTCACATTTGCCTTTCATAGCGCCACCAGGAGGCCGACTTATGTAAAACACATTCTTTGATATTAAGCCTTCAGAATTTATCCAAATTTCACGCACATCGGTACACTTGATCTCTATAGTCATGTGATCACGATGATGTGATCACGATGGATCTTTTAAAATTTTCATATTCCATCCTGATTGGCTAACATTGACATCTAAAGTTTGCAGGAGTGGCCCGTTTTGAACAAAATGCCACAAATCATGAATGCAGCGTCCGATTGCGACACTTTGCACGCACATTCGCACTACATTGAAGAACAAATGCCACCCTTTTAACATTGCCCTACCATGAGGCCAATTTTGCAACACTTTTCTTTTTTATATTACTCCTACAAATTCAAATATCATGCAAATCGGTACACATATAGTCAAGTGATCAAGATGGTTCCATCCAATTTTTCATATTCCATCCTGATTGGCTAATTCCGAACATTGCTGCCCCACAATAACCTACCTGACCTGGCGGAGACCTGTGCTCCGAGGAGCACTTTTTCTAGTTAATTATATTTGTCTGTTTCTACACAAGATTACCAAAGCTTGCCATGCTCCTGTGCATACTTTGTGGAATGTTGTCATGGGTGGCATTGACAACACAGAGAACAGTGCATGACTCAGTCTTTGATATGGTAGTGAGCTTCCTCTTTGCCTGAAGAGCAGCTCCCCTCCCACAGCATAGAACTTTGAACAAGTGCCCGTGTGTGCATATGGTGCTCTCTCAGCTATTGAATATTCTCCGCCTGTTACGGGTTCAGGCATTGTGGAGGATCCTGCATTCCTCCAGTCATTTCCACATTCTCATATGTTTGATAAAGACCTTTCTCTAGGGGTAAAGTCTGCACACTTTATTGAATTTACGGCTTGGTCCAGACAATGATTAGATTTGTCATTTGTTTGTCTTTTTCAGTCTCACATCGTGGGATTAAATAAATTGCTGACTTGTTTCACCACCTGTGGTGATTTAAGGCATAATTTGCTTCCTCGTTTTCCAACTACAAAAGCTGTTGTAGCCATATATCAAGTTTGTGTTTACTGTATGTACTGTAGACTCCTGCTGGGCTCGGAGGCCCACAGTTATTAAGCTTCTCAAACACTGACTGCGTTGACGCTGCATCTAGATTCTAGACGCATCAGATCCTTAGGGGTTTCTGTGGTGGTGCTGTATGTAGTCACTTCATGTCTTGTTTTCCTTCCTCTTACTTTAGCCTTTTTACTGTTTTGTTACAAATTACAGAAAATCTTCATAAAAACATATAAATGATACAAGTAATGTTACATAAACTGTTCTTGAGGGTAAAATTGTTATTTGCACCACAGTGCATGGGCAATACGTAAAATACGTTTTAATAATTATCTGGCAAGACAAATGTATAATTACAGCAAGCTAAAAAGTCAAGCTAATGAGGATTATTTCCGACCTTTGATCTCAACGTAATGACGTCGCCACATACGGCACAGGAGTGCTGCTTTGATTGTTGAAAGTTGGTTGAATGATATCCAACTTGCAAATGAGGTCTGTCTAACAAATACAGTAAATGGTCAGAAACCTCACAACCATCGCATGCTCTCCATTGAGTCCATTGAAAATGAATTGGATCAGTTGACTGATGTATTTGGTGTGAAAGAAGCTTTATTCAGTTTTATTTGTCCACTCACAAAGAACTTAATTCTTACTCTTGGTTTTTAGTCTTATTGTATTTTAGTTGTGTACGTCACAGACAGACAGTCAGACAGACAGACAGTCAGTCAGTCAGTCAGTCAGTTCTGGAGAGCCTTTTTAGTTTTCAGCTTTATCTTGGTTTTCTGCTTTTAGTAAAACATCCACTGAGATATGTCAATGTTTCCACACGTGTATTACTGCATTTCTCAAATTTGGTGGAAGTTATGCAGAAACAGCAACAGGATGCTGCCCTTTTCTTCCTCATTTTGATGATTTGACTTTCCTCCTCTGTACTCTCTTCCCCTCCTTTCCATCTATTGTACCAGGACGTACCAGTGGGGCCTCTAAATATGTTCACGCATGCACACTCACACGCACACGCACACGCACGCACACACACACACACACACACACACACACACACACACACACACACACACACACACTCCCTCCCTCTCAGGGCTTTGGAGACAAATGTTTATTACCATGAAGTGCAGTATGCCATCTTGTTGCAATGCAGAACACACTCTTATCAGTGGAGGGCTGGCGGCTAATGAACAGAGTTGAAACCAAAGAGACTGGATATACTCCCAAGATGGCCTTCCCTACCATGGGAAAATCATAAGACATTTCCAGAATGTTGTGATTGAAAAATGAATTAATTCATGGCTTATCTTGGTGGAAAAATACATTTAAAAATACATTTGCAGACCTGGTAAAATGTACGGATTTTGCGTAGCAGGCCTGCATTTTCACATCAAAGTGCGCGGGTACGAAGTACGCAAAATTAAAAGCTGACGACATTGAAGTTCTCTGCGTGAACTCTTTGTCTGTCACTCCCTCTCCCTCTCTCTCACTCTTCCCTCTATCCCTTTGTATGGTGCTGTGTGCGTCTTTGGGTACTTAGAAAAGCTCTATATAAATGTATGCCGTCCCATACGCGGGACGGATAGCAGCTTGTACTCGATTCATTGGCTACTTCCGAGCTATTGTCCCATAGCGGGACAGTTAGCTTCAACTCTATTGGCTACTTCCTCACGGAGGCGTACTCTACGATCCAGCAAGGATTTGTTTACTTCAACGGAGAGAGTACAGTGTGCGCGATGCATAAGTATTTTCTGCAACAGCGGTTATACCAAGTACATAATACACGTGTCTATACAATTGTGAATAAATACCACCTGTAAATCTATACTGTACACAGCAGCAACAAATTGTAGGCTAATCGACAGATCTAATATGGGTAAAAAGCGGCACCGCCACCCGAAAATAAAACGCGTGTGCACGCGCCTCTGAACTTTATCGAAATCTTACTTTAGACAGATGGCCATGTGTTTTTTATGGTCTGCAAGACTGATATTAACGTCGGTCATCACCACTCATCAAAGATCAACTGGTAATAATTGAACATCAAATGATGGGGCCCGGAGGGCCACGGAGGGCAGCGATTCAGGAGTCCAGAGTTGTGTTGGCTGGACCGCACTTAAGCATCGCATTGCAATAGATATACATTTTCAGAGCAATGTCTATATATTGGCTGGCAAGTGTTGTACATTTATGGGGATACAATTTAATAGGGGTGGGACGATTCACTTATCTCCCGATACGATCTCGATACCAAGGGTGCCGATTCGATTTATATTGCAATTGCAATGTTGAATTAAAACCAGCCATGAATCACAAGCTAGCTCAGATAGTGTGTGTGTGTGTTGTGTGGTTTTCCAGTGCTAATGAGCATATGAGCAGTCTGACTGTACTTCACGGTCTTATTTTGTACATACATGTACAAGGCAATAGGCCTATGTCATTGTGAAATGATTCACAACGTCTAATCACAACGTCTTATTTTTGTGTGTTTAATTGCCCTCTTGACCTGCTCTGTTACTTTCTGAATCCAAGTACCCCCTTTTATCAACTCATAACTAATGGAAATTCAGTCCCTGATGACTGAATTTCGGCGTACGTTTGCGAGAATTGCACATATTGTAAATAATTCGTATTTACTGTATAATGTATTGTGGGGCATTCCCGCACACATTTACAGCAATGTTAATATAATCAGAGAGGCAACGTGAATGAGGGACTCGGTACTGGCTGGCACTGTATATACGGACCCCATGCACGCCGCTCTCGCTCTCGCTCCCTCTCTCCACCTTCCGTCTCCACTGGCAGTGGCACTGGCAATAGCTTAGGCAGATATCTAACCGATATATAACCTGCCTAATTCTACTGATCTTTAAAATCAATATAAAAAATGCAGGCTACTACAGTTTGTCCAACTCTCATCCCTTTCTCGCTCTCGCTCTCTCTCTCTCTCTCTCTGTCTGTCTGTCTGTCTCTCTCACACACACACACACACACACACACGCACACTCACTCACTCACACTCTCTTGAGCCTCCTATCATAGTGTTGGTCTGATTTGTGCGGATTGGAGTCTGACCTCTGTGACCCCTGTTCTAATACAGCAGAGGCCTTGGCCCTGAGAATGGCTCAGTCCAATACTGTTTGTGTGTTGTGCTAACAGATTAGCACAACACTGTGTGTGTGTGTGTGTGTGTGTGTGTGTGTGTGTGTGTGTGTGTGTGTGCTTGTCAAAATATGTCAGTATGTGTAGAACTTTATCCAACCGATATATTGGTCTGGCTGATATATCGGCCATTTATTTAACTTTTTTGACGACATATATTATTGATTTGAAGTCCTATAGCCCAGACCTAACGTAGCCTATATCCCCCTATCGTAAAACTTGTTGTTGGTTGCTGGTGGTGGTATCATGACTCAACACCATTAACTTCTCTTTCAGCATCTGGCAGTATTTACAATTGGCAACTCAATGCCAGTGTATGTGCTTGATGAAAGCCAGTCTTGAGCTTGTCATTGAGCTGTCTAGGATGTCTTAGACTGAGGTCTCACAGGATTATGTGTTACGTGTGTGGATGCCTACCCTGTGCAACATAGAAAATGAAACCTATTCTAAGATGCAGAGGCATAAAGTCAGTCCAAGTGTTTTTCTATTGTGCTTTTAAATTAGCCATTCCCCATGACTCTGCATGTGACACTTAACATGAGGCGTGAGCTGAGGTTAGGGCTGAACGATTAATCGTTTTCAAACCAAAATCGCGATTTGAAACCACGCGATTAGCTAATCGCAAAGGCTGCAATTTATTATGATCTATTATAATCATAATATGCAACGGGAGCGAGTCTGACCCAGTGTTTACAACACTGCAGCAAATTGCCCAAAACAGCCGATCCACAAGCATCAATGGCAATTGTCAATTCAGAAAGTTTAGATCGGTGTCTATGTATTCGGCGGGCGACACTATCAGATTAATAAATAGGCATAATGATTAGCCTACGTGACATTGTTGTTGTCCCCTCCACTCGTCGTAGCAGGAGCTCATTAAAAGTTACTTCCAGTTCCAAGTCTGTGACTGCAGATATGGAATCTTCTTTTAAGCGTTATAAGCACAACATCCTTAAAATCCTTATGCAGAGATTAAAAGCCGACTTTGATTTGCTGTAAACTAAACTTTGAACTGATGTTTTTCTCTTCCCCTTCCCGCACACGTGCAGTCAGAAAAATCGCAATTACATATTTTCTCAAAATCGTTCAAACATTTAAGTTGTTAATGTACGTATGTGTGTGGGGTCTTAGATGTGATAATTTGATAAGGTAGGGGTTATGCAGGGACATTCTCCATTTCTCTCCTCGATTTTACTTTCAGCTAGAGTGGGTCTTTTTCACTCCCTCACTCCCTGTCCAATGCCCCCCCCCCTTCTCCCCACATAAGCACACACACTAAACCTTAAACAAAAAGTGTGTCACTATCTGTTTAGGGGACTAATTAAACGGAAATTTAAATATATAATTACTGACTGCCTTTCATGCAGGCCTTTGGGTTGATTTTGAAAGTACCTTTGGTGGGACTCAAATGAGGAGGGGCTGCTGAGCCTGTGGGGGATTTGTTTTGGTGTCCGTCCACTGATTACTTGGATTTACAGAAAACCGTGTGCGCTTAACACATCGACCGCCAGAGGTTAATCTCATAATGTACTCACCAGTGCCAAGGTGTTATTGTTGTTTTTTTGTTTTTTTCATGTCGCCATAGATCTTGTTAAAATCCTTAAGATTGAGCCGTACACGGTCTGTTTACATCTGCGACATCTCACTGTATCTCCCAGTGAAAACCACGTGTCAAACGGGGCATCCATGTTGTAGTTAGAGCGGATTACGTTAAACAGTGATATGCCAGGAGAAAAAACTACAGGAAGAGAATTGAGTTTCAGTTTCGTCTGTAGAACGAGGGCGGACGTGATCGTCAAAACCGGATCCCAAATAATTCTGTTTCCGGTCATCAAACCGGAAACGGAAGTGGATCAAAAAAAATCCGAAAGTGCACCCGGAAATTTTTAGCGCGAAAAAAAAAAACGTGGACCGTAGGGCTACGGTCTCGGCGCTTAACAGTTGGATTTAACGGACCGTAGGACTACGTTCTTGGCGGTTAATGTGTTAACCTCCGAACCGCCGGGAGTCGGGACACGTCGCTTTTTCACAAGTGAAATAAAAATTGTTGTCTTGACTCGTTGTAGCTTGAGTTTGTTCAAAAGTAAAATTATTTCCAACACATC
Organism: Gymnoscopelus braueri; assembly: GCF_963280865.1. Lineage (NCBI taxonomy): Eukaryota > Metazoa > Chordata > Actinopteri > Myctophiformes > Myctophidae > Gymnoscopelus > Gymnoscopelus braueri. The sequence goes on from NC_137622.1 coordinate 23,456,602, forward strand.
AGCTCGAGCAAAGTACTCCATGTCAGCAGAGAGAGACTCTTTGTAAGCGTAACATTTTGAAATCCTTATACAGTCAGTGATTAACTCATTTAGACCTGAGGCTGATTCTAAAAATGCCTACTAAATCCTGACCTGATCTAGTTTTCTGAAAACGTTTTTATTCAAAATAAATGAATACATATACTGTATATAGCAACACGCAGAGGCGTTACCGGCTTGAAAGGCAAAACAACGCGTATAGGTGTTCCAGGTCTAAAACAAACAAAAACGCTGAAGTTTTATTGCCTTAAAGTGATGTTATTCTTTGCGACAGCCCCTCCTTCAAAATAATGACAGGAAGACTATGATGTCATACTGGAATGTGTCTGAAAGGATTTTTTGTTTTTGTTAATGCGCAAAAAATTATACGAGAAAAAAAAGATACGGTATGTTTTTTCAAACTGTACGAAAACTGAACCTGTGTCCCAAAATCTGAGGTTCAAACTGAACTGTGGGCCTACTGAGACATTGCATTCCTAACACAGAGAGCATGCACTGAAGACTGATTCATGCTGTTGTGGTCAGTACTTTACTATTAGACAGCATTTGGCGACTGAATTTCCCTCTCTGGATCAATAAAGGTCTTATCTTGAAGCATGTCAGTCGTTGGCTCCATTATGGCAATAATACTTCTGCTTCTTGATGGCCTAAATTATAAAAGCATGTCAAGCTGTTAGTACCACCCAGGACATGCACAGGACTTGGTTTAGTTGCAAACAATGAGAGAGCACACTTATAGTTGAGCCGTCTTTAAAATCACAGCACGCAACCACTGTACTGTAAGTATTCAGCTGAATAGCCAGAGACGCTGCGTCTGATTGTCTATAGACATGGATGGTTTAGACTGTCTGTGAGCGTGTGTTATTAGCTGTTTGTGCTTTGGACTTAATTAGGATTATGCTGTCAGTGTCAGCCTCTCTGCTAATCTTCCTGTGCCCTGCGCGTCCACAGTGCCTCTGCATGTAAACAACACAGGACTGACTGACATTGCTGAAATTGTGTGTGTGTGTGCATGTTGAGGGGGGACATTTTGCGCAATTAGTATTACTATTAGGCCTGTCACAATTATTACTTAATCGCCTGATCGCAATTATGCGAGCTAATCACAATTATTTTGTATAATCATTCAAATTGTTTCCATTCATCCGGATCATCATTATTTTCACAATTATAATCTAATATAATGAGTCAATATGAATGCAGAAGCAGTGGTTGGAAGCACTGTGGCAGACACTTTCTTCCTCACGTGCTTCCTTTCCCTCTCTCCAGGAACATGTCTGTCTCCTCCCCCCCCCCCCCCCCCCCCCAGGGCTTAATTAATGCCGGAGATGACCGGAGCTCAGCTACAGGACCTGGCTCCTGTGCTCTGTTACCTCTAGAAGGAGCTCCGTCACCTCATATGCACATACATACTGTACATACAAAATGCTTTTTTAAAAATTATTATTAATTCAACTTTCTCGTTTTCCCCTCCATGTCCCTTCCTGATTTGCCCATAATTGAAAGAAATACCATGGACAACGTTGATTATTGTGTGTATGTGTGAAATCAATACAGAGACAGACAGAACACAACACTGTTTGGTTTCTCCTAAAACAGTAAATAGAAGGTGCGTTCGGAAGTACACACTGAGCAGGGCTTGTGATTGTGACTGTTTTGGTCACCTATGTGCCTGAAATGTAATCTTTGTGACCACATAATATAATTGGGAGCGAAGAAGGAGAGGACACTAGAGCAACTCAGACATTTAAGCCTTTTTTATTGACTAGAGGTTCGGGCCGCTACATCTCACCGCCAATCCAACCAATTTGGCTGAGTCATAGTGTCGGGGGCTTTACCCGTTGTACCCGTCTGTCTGTGTCCCTCTTCTGCCTATATATGGAGATCTCTGATGGACAACCACACTCCCTCGAGTCCTTTCCGATGCGCGCGTCGAGTTTGAGGTCGATCGGTCCCATATTTGCATATGGCCATATATGGGCATAGAGGTCGGATCTGTGGTTCTGGACAACCGGATCTCCATATATGCCTATATATATATATATATATATATATATATATATATATATATATATATATAGGGATGCACCGAATGGGAATTTCTTGGCCGAAACCGAATGCCGAAAATAGAAAACAGTTGGCCGAAAACCGAATACCGAAAGGCCGAATATGATAAATATACATATATATAATTAATTTATTTCTTTACCAATGTTGATCAGCTACCTGATTATGGCAAAAGACATGATTATGGCAAAACTTAACTTAAATAATATCACTATTATGGGTCCATAAAACATTTATTCAGCACTTTTGAATCCATACATTAATTCCAGACTGACTGCTGAAATATTGTAAAATGTAAACATTTATATAATTATATAATAATAATATTCCACATTTTATTCCAAGATTTTTTGAAAATGGCATTGTTACGGTGTCTTTCGGTGATATCGGCCGATATGTTTAGGTGTCTTTCGGCCGATATGTTTCGGTGTCTTTCTGTGAATTTGTTTCGGCGTTAAAACCCTTTCGGCCGAAAGCCGAAAATGCTTTTTTTTTTACCATTTTCGGCCGATATGTTTCGGTGGTGGAATATTCGGTGCATCCCTAATATATATGCCTATATATATGGGCAATTTTGGCATATCTTATCATAGTGACATGCCTATATATAGGTGTATCGGGTTTGTTTATGGTTATGTCTGATCGCCGGTCCTCCCATTAGCCAAATCGAAACGTCAGCCACCTTTGCTAGCATTTTTATCCTATACCAAAAATAGGATAAAAAGGTGGCTGACGTTTCGATGTCAATTACATAATGGCGTTTCAATGTCAACTACGTCTGATGTTTCGATGTCGTTTCAATGTCAACTAGGGATGGGCAATATTATCGATATCACGATATATCGCGATATTTTATTTCGCGATACTGTATCGATACTCCAGTATCAATATCGCGATAAAAAAATTATTATTATTTTTTTTTTTTTTTTTTGCTTTTTCAGATACAGGCTTTATGAAAAACATTCAAAGAACCTATCACAGATCTGCAGCTACTCAATATGTAGTGTATATATAAACAATATGTAGTTGTGATAAATGTATATATCGCAATATATCGCAATATATCGCAATATATCACAATATATCGCAATATATCGCAATATATCGCAATATATCCCAATATCGTGATACGACCCAAGTATCGTGATGCGTATCGCAATATAATCGTATCGTGACCCAAGTATCGTGATACGTATCGTATCGTGAGATTGTTGCCAATACCCATCCCTAATGTCAACTACATCTGACGTTTCGATGTCAACTACATATGATGTTTTGATATCGACTACATCTGACGTTTCAATGTCAACTACGTCTTCCTCCGAATCTTTACTCTCACTTTTGCTTTTAACTAGGAAATAGTTGGAAAAACATTTCCAGAAAGACAGATTACTGTTTAACTTTATTTGGACGCTGTTCACCGACACCTTGTAGGCTCACTGATTAAAGATTGCATAGAAAACACCCGTTGGAGGACAAGCGGGGGCAGACAGAGCCTTAGACATAGAGAGACAGAGATGGATGGACAGAGGTGAAGTGAAGTGAAGGGAGGAGCAGTGAGACTGAGGAATGACGGTAGCGCTCGAGGGAAAGGGAGGGATGCAGGGCCTGGCAATGATGGAGCCCTGGTGGATGGGGAGTGCTGTTGACCTTTTGAATGGTTGACCACACCAGTCTGTCTCTGTCTCTCTCTCTCTCTCTCTCTCTCTCTCTCTCTCTCTCTCTCTCTCTCTCTCTCTCTCTCTCTCTCTCTCTCTCTCTCTCTCTCTCTCTGAATAAAATGAAAACACACTCTAGAAGTTCACAACACGTTAAGATGTAGACCATTCAATTATCTATTATTATTATTACATGAAAATGTTTAAGAATCACAATACTAACACCCACCATATGCATACTGTATACTCTGTTCCATTGCGGGCAGGGAGTCTTCATTCTCTACTGCACTGACAGGGCCCATACCTTTGCAAATGAAATGATTGAGTAAAGCCTAAATTCAATAAGCCCGATTGCAATTTATACTCCATAGTGTGACTGTCTCATGCACCGAACAATCTGCAAACAAGCACACATGTTGCATCCAATGTGTTTTGAGATTATAGATCTCAAAACGCTAGACTTTTGTGATCCCTCTCGTGAGTTTTAAAAGGATTACCATGGACACTTCCCAGACATTGCTCCTGCTTTGATGTGTAGCAAATGTTGTTGCTCTTAATTTTATATTGTGTCACTTTGTAGATTATTATTATTTTTTTTTTCCCTTAAGCTTCCTAGGTAGTGGGTATGTTTTTACAGATGTTATATGTCTGTCATTGTTATTGTCCTGTATTTGTTGTTACTGGCAACGCTGTGTAACATTTATGCCTCTTGGCCAGTAGAGGCAGTATAAATAAAACAAATCGTCTCGTTTTGGGTGACACCCTCATACGACGGAGCAATTAGGCATGTCACACGGCAGTATCGCTTTCCAGAAAGCTTGTAAATGTTGGCTGTTGTTAGCTTGTAGATATAATCTATAGATGTTTTTGATTGATTGATTGATGTACTTTATTGCGGACTTTATTGGGCGGAGGCGCAGCTACTATCAAACCGTGCTGGCTCTGTGTCTCTGTGTGAGCCTCTGTGTGCACTGCCTGTGTGCAGCCGAGCCCCCATGTGACTCGCGCTCTCATTGGCTGCTGACAGATCTATTATGAAACCAACCCGATCGCCCCCCAAACACGGTGAAATACCACGGATTGACAAACGGCAATTCCGTGCATAGATGACTAGGAACACCGCAACTCAGTGCATAGGAGAACCATATCCCCCCCCCCCATTAACTTCAATACGAGGCGGAGGCAGTCATGTGACTTTCTCTCTACGCTCTCCCCATCACGGTGAAATAACACGGATTACAAGTCCGTAAATACACAACATAACAATTTAAAAAACACACAAAAAAAAATAGGGCTGCGTTCGCTTCCCGCGTTCGCGCGTCTTACTTGTTTAGTAAGACATGAGAACAACAGTACATGGAAGTACAAATTCACAAGGTCTACTAAACTGGAAGACTCATTAAGCACTGAGCTTGTTTAAAATGAGATCCCCATGCACACAAATCATGATGACATATAAGACACAGACAGATATACACACTACTATACAGAACGTCATACAATCAGCTTGCAGGTTACTGGTATGAAAAATGAGAAATATGTACAAGAGAAGAAAAATTCTGGGTGGGGGGGGGGCTAGGTTAAGACTTTGACAGGGGGCATTGTCGAATTGCAGCCTCCTGAAGGTGTATCTTTAGGGCAGTTTTGAAAGTGAGTAGGGTTTTACACTCCTTTATTCCTTTTGGTAGGGCATTCCACATTTTTGTTGAATAGCATGAGATGGAGAGGATGAAAATGGTCACTCGTGTGTTAGAGAACAGCGCATCTTGAGGAAAACCACTGAAAACGAAAAGGTCGTAAAAGTCGTCCATGGCAGTGAATGAGTTAACAACTCATTCAGTGCCAAACTTATTTCTGGCTTTATCACCCCTGTGCCAAGGCCAAAAATACATTGTTAAAAAAAACTGCTTAGGAGCCGAGATGCAGCCTTTTTCAGTAAGAAGTTAAACAAGAAGTGAATGGAGCAGCAAATCTTAAAAAAATTAAAAAATTTACGTCGGCGACGTCATTGGCACTGAATGATTTAAGTTTCACGGCCCCTCCCTTTTCTGTCGCTCTCTGTCTTTCATTGTCTGTCATTTTACTTTCTATCTGTGTCCCTTTCTTTCTCAGCAGGGGGTTATTATATAGGACTGAGTCATGTGTGACCAGCTGGTTTTGTTGTGTGGGTCATAACGCTGCCTCTGTCTCCACTGAGGCAGAATGCTGCAGTCATCATCAGAGGAAGTCAACTATGCATGCATAACATATCAGCTGTGTGTGTGTGTGCGCGTGCGTGCGTGCGTGCACTGGCACAACAGACAGTAGGCTGTGGATTTGTGAGGGTAGCGCAGAGAATGTGAGTGTGTATGTGTGGGGGTGGGAGCAGAAATTGTGTAGTCTCTTGTGGTAGAGTACAGGTCATATGGTATATGGACGACGTACACTGTGTGTGTGTGTATCTGAGAGGTGTGTGTGTGTGCACGTGCTGCTGCGCTCAGCTCTGGTTGCCAATAAACAGAGGTAGCACTAGCGGCCATCAGGTGCAGCCTCATCACCTTTATATGAATATACAGTATAAACATACAGTATATATGTAATGATGTATTGAAATGTTAACGGTAAGACCACTTTGGTAGAGGTTTTGTTTATGTACGTAGTTACCTTGCCATGATGTAACTCCAGAGGTGGACAAGAAATAAAAGATAATTGCTCCATTGATTAGAAATTGATCATTCAAAATATTCAAAATATAATATATTTTATTAAGAAGAAAACCCAGACTGGATCTGCGAATCCGGATCTTCAAATAGTAAAATCAGCAGGAAATTGTTCTTTTTATTTTTTTTGTTTAAAGCATTTTTTTATTTGAAGCCCAAACCTTCGAAGGTCAGCTCTAGTGTGCCATGAAAGATGGTACACAAGAGAGCTGACTCACAAAAAAGATATTAGTCATTACATTGACATTTCCAGTTGGCATTGATTTAACCAAAATTCACCCTAGCTTTTACTGGCAGCTGTCTGTGTATAAAGGACTTTTAAGGTGAGGTGAGACTAGTGTTGGCTGCGTATCATTTAAAAAAAATCGATATACCGGTGCTGATACCTATACCTGGGATTTGTTACCGATATCAAAATTATACTTTTTTCTATTCCTTTGGCTTAGTGTTTATTAACAAGACCAGGAGACCTGGTTCTGCCAGACCCAGAATGAAGTCCTAGTATGTAACACACCTACAAACCACTTTATAACTGAAGTTCATGATGTCATGAATAGTTCGTGACGAAAGGGGACGTCACAAACTTTTTTTTGGCTGGGGCTGGAGGCAGAGTCCTGCACGGGTCCAATTTTGAGAACCCGCGCCCGCCCCGCCCGTCAATACTCAGATCCGTAGACCGACCCGTCACCCATGATAATTTCAAAATACGAACCAGACCCGCCCCGCCCGTCAAATAAACGACCCGTTGTCCGCCCGTTTACCCGTGTAAAATGTAAATCCTATTGAAAAGTGTGTTGAAAAAGATAGCAGCCTTCAACAACAGCGCTACATTCAGTGGTCAGGCTTGTACAGAAATCAAGTGAAGACGGAGGAGCGAGCTTAAGCCACGCGCGAACGCGCATCTACGCAGCACACATGTGTCGTTGTTTAAGTCATCAGATACTTTTAATTTGAAGGTTTAACAGGATGTTCAATGTGTTTTTGTGAGTTAAGATAACTGACCAGCATGCTCCATGCAGTTGTGCTGTTAAGTTACACAAGTTACGTTGTTTGGGCGGAAACAGTGCTCTCTGATTTTCACAATAAAATGATACCCGCCCGCGATTAGTTCAGTACCGCCCGTCCCCGTACCCGTGATCTTATCAAAGTAAAATTTTCACCCGTTTTCACCCGTCAAACGCGGGTACCCGTCGGGTATCCGCGGGTACCCGGCCCGTTGCAGGACTCTGGCTGGAGGACAAATGGCCCCTGCCATGTATGGACGAAACAGGTACAAAGCCTCATGTAAGCCCGACCCCTTGGGTCTGGCAATAACTGTTTCCATTTAGCAATGCTTTAACATCTATACTTAGGGGTGCAGCTAAACCACAGGCTTTATCATGATAAAGTGTCCCTTTTAGTTGCTGGCGGTGTATTTGTTACAGTACATTTGCACATAATGTTGAATTTCTCTCTTTTTACCCATCCTAACTAATAGGAGCAGTGACTGCCATTAATACGTCACCTGGGGAGCAGTTAGGAGTTAAAAGGAGCCCTGACTAATAAGCCAAATATGCGTTAATACATTATAATTGCCCTCTTTAACTAAAATATTTTATATTATATTATATTAAAAACCTTACAATTTGGATTTATTTTATAAATGGTTAATCTTGGGGGACAACGCCTGTCGCAAGTTGATGATGTCATTTGTCAATGTGTGGTCCAGCCCTAAGGAATATTATTTGCATGTCTTAATACAAAACTACTTAATACCTCCTTTTTAGTGTCTAATTTTAGTTATAGAGGGCTATTATAATGTATTAAGGCATATTTGGCTCATTATCCAGGGATCCTTTTAAGTGTCTTGCTCAGGGACACTTCAACACATAGACCGGGGCCAGGAGGTGAACCCAAATAAGCCCCCAGAACCAGGAAGGATTTGTTAAGCGCTAGTCTCTCTGACTCTGGTAGTGCAGTTTAATCCAGTTTGACCACAGAGGTTCATGGCTATTTTCATTTTTTTTTTTAATTTGTTGAAACTTTTAAATTAAGTTTAAATTCTCTGTTCTTTTTAGCGAGTGACACAGTCATACCATGGAGGTTTATAAAGACTGTATAATAATGTATTCTTTGTCTGCAGGTGCTACTTTTAACATAGGTCTGTCTGTAGTCTGTAGTCTGAACTAATAAGTAACGCTAATGATTAGGCTCAAGAGATTAAGTTTAATGCTTTTTATTTACACAGCAAATCCAAGATGGTGGGTGAAAAACCAAGTTGAAACCATGAATTAATCACTGGTTAAAGTTAATCATAGGTTAAGGATTTAATCGCCAATTTAGTGCTGCAACACAAGTCGGATTAAAATAAATCCTAGATCAACAAATCCTTCATTAGCTCTAAACTATGCTTTATTTAATCCTTGTTGGTGCAACTGGGCCTCTGTTTAAACCTACAGTGGGCTGCTCACAGCACAGAGCGGAGTAATTCTGTCAGTCACTGCAGCGTAGTAGGGGGAGAGTAGGGGGAGAAAGAAAGCTGTAAAGTTTACTTTGACAACAGCTTTTTTTTAACTAAGTACAATATTATACTGTACCTACAATATGAGCTGCTTCCATTTCCGCCCTCTTTTTCTGGTAGAAAGCCTTGAGTGGAGACCTCTCCCTTCTGCTTTATTTACTTCTGTAGACACTGCTCTCAACCAATAATTTGATGACCGGCGGAGTTCCCGGTAGGAGACTCAATGGAGACCCTTTTGAGTCTCCACCGTCATCAAATTATTGGCTCAGGAATGCGACAAAAACAAAAAAAAATCTCCATGAATTCAATGCTTCATGGCGTGTGCAATTGATAGAAGTAATTTTTTGGGTGAACTACTCCTTTAAAGCGGACCGGAGGCAAATTGTGAAGTAAAGTAGGCTTTGTGCATGCACATCTTTAGTTATAAGTTATTAGTTACGCGTTTAATAGTTGTTGGGAAAGTCTCCACACCGCAGCAACCTTAATGTGTGCACATTGTACAGGTGTGTGTGATGTGGATATAGATGTTGTGAATAGCCTTGTTGATGATAAAAGAGATTTTGATTGTAGTTGGTTTTGAAGGGGGTTGTCAACTTGTCATTGTTATCTTGTAGAGCCCCTTTTGTTCCTCCTGACCCATAAAACCCCCTCTGACACACGCACGCATGCACACACGCACGCACACACGCTGACGTTGAACCGAACTCAATCGTTTTCAATGGCCATTCAGTGGCTCCCAGGGACATTGAATTGGTTCCCAATGTTTTTTCCTTTTTTTAAATATATATATTCATACATGTTGAACTGGTCAGGAAATGAAACAAATGGCACAGATGATCATGCTTCAGGTCGCTGCTATGTTGAAACCTCTTGTGTCTACGGTAATAAACGCTTCAACCCGGTGTTATGTCAACATTGTTACTTGTAGAAAAGCATCTGTGTCTGCGCAAAATGGTGACATCCGCTGGAATGATTTCAACATGGATTTGTTCATAACATAGCAGGGTAAAGTAGGATGAGTCCCGTGGACGCATCAATGGTGAGTTTAATACGTCCTGTCTTCTTAATAACATGTCAGATATTAGGGTTGGCCAACCGATAACCGTTAACCGTTAAGAAATTGGCCACCGGTTAACACTAACGGATAATGGATTAACCGTTAAAAAAAAAAAAAAAAAAAAAAAAACTGCAACCACACGTAACTTCCACTTTATTCTTCTTCTTCCTCGTCTTTGTATTGGTATTGTTTGTGGTGGAGCGCCTCAGTGCGGCTGCAGAGTTCATGTGCAACCTCTTCCAGAGAGAGATAGAGACACTAGAAACTCTGCTGGAGACACAAAACAAACTGTGTAGACTTGGCCCTTTGAAATAAAATGTATTTTGGCACAATTTTTTTACACTTTTTTTTTCTTAACGGTTATCGATTAATTAACCGTTAAGGCCTAACGGTAACCGGTTAATAAAATGTCTCCATTTGGCCATCCCTATCAGAGATGCAGGACATGCTTTGTTCAGCATCACCACGTATCTAACTATAATTTGACTAACCTCTGAGACCAACCTCTGAGCCCAAACCTCTGAGCCCAAACCTCTGAGCCCTCTGAGCCCAAAATGTTTCTGCCCGGTTCTCCTCAGTGCCTGGAGCTATTGATCTCAAAGTTCCCTTCAGAATTGATTTTAAGATTTTATTGTTTGTTTTTAAATCACTGAATGGCCTGGCACCTCAGTATTTATCTGAACTCCTAGAGGTGTATAACCCACCAAGGTCACTACGGTCTGCGGGCCAGTTGAAACTTGAGGTCCCAAATTCAAATCTGAAAACCAGAGGTGACCGAGCCTTCTCGGTAGCAGCCCCCATTCTATGGAATGCGCTCCCCTCCCATATTAAACTGGCCCCCACCATCGATACTTTTAAATCTCGCCTTAAGTCCCACCTTTATGCTTCGGCGTTTGACCCTGTTTGAGTGTTTCGGTGGTCTACGTTTTGTCTCTATGTTTTGTCTCACTGTCTGTTGACACGTCTGCGTCATATTTTCAGTGATGTGTTTCTTTCTGTTGTTTATTTTGCTTCGTTTGTTTATGTTTTTGCTTCTGTGTTTAGCTTTGTCTCTGTGTTTTTTTTAACTTTCCCAGTGTATTTGGTTTTCTCTGTACAGCACTTTGTTAACCCTGAACAAGTTTTAAAATGTGCTTTATAAATAAAGTGGATTGAAAGTGGAAACCTCTGAGACCAACCTCTGAGCCCAAACCTCTGAGCCCAAACCTCTGAGCCCTCTGAGCCCAAAATGTTTCTGCCCGGTTCTCCTCAGTGCCTGGAGCTATTGATCTCAAATTGCGCACAGCCATTGACCATTACCATGTGCATGGAACTGTGAAGCCCGTTTTCCGATTACATCAAATCTCAGCTTATTATTACCGTTTATGTGTCAAACAATGGCAGATCACGCTGCGCAAGGTTGCCAGGTTTCGCGAGACAAACAAGCAGCAAGGTCTATGAAAACAAGGCCAAACGAAGCGAGCCCTACAAGCAACAAGGTCTATGAAAAGAAGGCCAAACGAAGCACCGTCACACATATACATTGCCTCTTGGAAAACAGCCGCTCTACAAGCTCACAACGCGTCCCCACACCCACCTGCACTTTCACAACCAACGCCAAAAACACACTTCCACCAATATTGCCCCTAAACCGCTTACAATAGGCGAACATGGCAACGCCAGGGAGTCACATTCCATTCTGCGTCGTGTGTGTG